>NC_056624.2:172438967-172744146 GCF_002870075.4 Lactuca sativa | reverse complement strand
TCGCAGCGTTTCTAGGACTTGTCGAAGATGTTGGCCATGCTCCTCTTTGCTTCGCGAGTAGACGAGGATGTCATCAATAAACACAATGACGAAGTTGTCCAGGAACGGTCGACAGATTCGATTCATTAGGTCCATAAATGCGGCAGGTGCATTTGTTAGACCGAAGGGCATTACGACGAATTCATAATGTCCATAGCGGGTTCGAAAAGCGGTTTTTGGAATATCCTCTTCTCGGACTTTGAGTTGATGGTATCCGGACCGTAGATCTATTTTAGAAAAATAGCTAGCTCCTTGGAGCTGGTCGAATAAATCATCGATTCGCGGGAGTGGGTAGCGGTTTTTGACAGTGAGTTTATTCAACTCTCTGTAATCGATGCACATTCTGAAAGATCCGTCCTTCTTTTTGACAAAGAGCACCGGAGCTCCCCATGGCGAGTAGCTAGGTCGGATAAATCCCTTGTCCAGAAGCTCACTGAGTTGGCTGGATAATTCCTGCATTTCAGCAGGAGCCAGTCGATATGGTGATTTAGCGAGGGGAGTCGCTCCTGGAACGAGGTCGATTCGGAATTCAACCTGTCTCTCTGGGGGTATTCCTGGAAGATCTTCGGGAAACACGTCCGGAAATTCACACGCTACCGGGATGTCTTGGATGTTAGTTTCTTCTTTTGTCTTGTCCACTATGTGGGCCAAGAACGCTAAGTTGTTCTTTCGCAGATGTTTTTGTGCTTTGATGCACGAGATAAGACGAAGATTCGTGCTGGGTTTGTCTCCGTAAATTACTAGGGTTTCGTGATTTGGGAGACGAAGGCGAACGGCCTTCTCGTGGCACAAAATCTCAGCATGGTGGGGGCTTAACCAATCCATGCCGATAATCACATCGAAACTCCTAATTGCTACTGGCATTAGATCTATTCGAAAGACGTGTTGGTTAAGGGTTAAGGTACATCCGATGTAGATTTCCCTAGTGGATTCGGTTTTCCCATTGGCCATTTCCACCGTATAGGTTTCATTTAGCTTCTGGGGTGGTTGTTTTAATAGATGTTTAAACTTCTCGCTTACGAAACTTCGCTCTGCTCCGGTATCAAATAAGATGCATGCATAAGTGTGGTTTAGGAGAAACGTACCGGTCACAACTGCGGGATCTTGAACTGCATCACTCTGACCCATAGTCAGCATTCTTCCTGTTCCTCTGTTTCCGGAGTTGTTGTTGTTGTTAGGGCAATCTCGACGGAAATGTCCCGTCCTTCCACACCCGAAACAGGTGTGGCTAGGCCCTGTGTTGTTGCCGCCGGCATTGGTGTTGTTGGCATTGCGGTGATTGTTGTTGTTATTCTGGTTGTTTCCCTGACTCTGGTTCTGAGAAGGATAAGTCCTGCAGAACTTTGCAGTGTGTCCCCTTCGATTGCAACTGGTGCAATGGAACTCCCTACATTCTCCTTGGTGATGGAACCCGCACTTGTTGCATTTGGGATGAGTGCCGGAATAGGGTCTTGAAGTATTTGAAGTAGCTGAGGCTGGAGCATGTGATGTGACTGGTACCGGCGCAGTGACAGCGTGAACTGCCACCGTTTGCTGCTTTTTAGAGGTCTCGGGACCTTGACGCCCCTTCCTCTTGTTGTTCCATCCCTTCTTACCATCGCTCTCCTTCTTCTTCTCAGTCTCTACCGGTTTCTCGCCCTTTTTGTGGTTATGATCATATAGCCTATTTGCCAATCTCTTCGCGCTGTCAAATGTTTCAGGGTTAGCAGCTATCACGTTCCCTTGAATGGGGGATGTCAATCCCCAAATGAATCGTTCAATCTTCTTCCCCTCTGATGTGATCATACCCGGGCACAACAGAGATAGTTCGCTGAATCTCGATATGTAAGCATCGATGTTCCCATTCTGCACTGTGAGATTCCATAGTTCCTGCTCCATCTTCTGTATTTCGCCTCGGGGGCAGTACTCAGCCGTCAACATCTCTTTCATCTCTGCCCAGGGAATAGAGTTGGCGATAGGGAGTGTCATAGCTTCTATGTGACCATTCCACCAAGTGAGTGCTTGGTCCACGAAGGTGCAGGCCGCGAACTTCACTTTCATCTGCTCGGGGCACTCGCATATCTCGAATACCGACTCTACCTTCTCGATCCATCGCTTTAGGGCGATCACTCCCCCAGTGCCGTTGAAAGTTCGGGGTTTCGCGTTCGCAAAATCCTTGTAGGTGCACGTTTTAGTGAGCCCTTGGTTCGTCCCGTTGTTCGAACTTCCGGAGCCTTGACCATTGCCTCCTCCATTGTTTCCTCGGTGAAGTTGTGCCATAGCTGCCGTGACCGCAGCAGACACGGCTGCCTGGAAAGCAGTGGAGTCAACTTCCGGCGGGGTTGGTTCGGGATTTCCGCGAGTAGCTGGGCGAGGCATCTTTCTGTCATGAAACGGAAAGATGTGGTTTTGGTGAGGTTATGATCCTACTAACTAGGTGTAGGGTACGAACCTAAGCATTACTATCATCAAGCATATAATCATAACAACTCAACACATAACAACTGTGAATATCATAGCAAAACACGCAAAAGTTCATTAATATTATCCGTGTTTAGTACAAGAAAATTTGCTCGTAGGAGCATACATGAGTAACACTAATCCGACAGCATAACGGCTCCATGAGTAGTGTAGTCACTTAAACATAGAGCCGGAGTACATAACATAGTTACTAATATCCTACTACGATAGGTCTATCCCTAACCGCGATGAGCTGCGTCAGGAGGTGGTGCCGAAGATGTGGATGCTCCCTGAAAACGAGTCACCAAGCGTTCCGCATCCTGAAGTCGAGATTCCCACCTTACCTGCCTCATGTGAAACTCCCGGAGGACGTCACGCGTCTCCTGTTCCGCACGCTCGACTCTAGTCCACAGCTGGCGTACTTGATCAGCAGTGTCCTGAGCAAGGTCGCCGGTGTCCCGTAACCGTCTCACCATGACCGGTAGGGCTCGGTCGGCCGGTCCTCCGTCCCTCAAGTCAAAGAACTCACGTGACATGCCAAACGGGGGTCGCTGTCCTTGTTGTCTGCTCCATCTCCAAAGATCCATGCCCCAAGGAGGGGTAGGTCCAGTGGGTCCCACACGATAAGCGGGTACCCTGATCGGGTAAGGGGGGTCGATGACCTCGAACTCTGCATCCGAATCACCCCCTTCGCTGTCATCGAGCTCCTCTTCGAAAGGTTCTTCGTCTTCTTCGGGTTCGGCAGGCTCGCCCTCGACTTCTGCTTCCGGTTCCCCATCTGATTCCTCTTCGGGGTCCTCCTCAGGTTCTTCTTCAGGCTCTTCCTCAGGCTCCTCCTCTAGCCACCCGTTGTTTCCCTGATTAGGGAAGTAGGGGTCTCCCGGGTGATGAAAACCAGCCATGCTGTCTGCGCGAGTACGTAATTATGCTACATTATTCTTAGGGTACTATGACTATTACACAGACTAAGCAAATATTCTCTTTTTGGGTGATATAGGGTACAATTTTTAGGTTCCCTGGCTATTCCGATCTCATCAAGACGTGTGTTAGTTTTACCTTGGAGAGAATGTAGTTGATCAGGCTACATTCGCCCCTTGGCATCACTAAGAACAGTCCCGAGTTGACCGAGATACCAGCATTATGGTGTTTGATTCAGCGTTAGGTCCTTACTCCTAATGCAGGCAAGTGTGTTTTATTTATTTGTTTTGTTCAGAGTTATGTTAGTCCCTCTTTTTGGTTTATAGTTGCATATCAATGTATGGCTCGACATGCTAGTTCACTATAAACAAAGCTCTGATACCAACCTGTCACACCCCCGAACCAGACGGCGGAAACGTCCGGGGGCTGTCGTGACTCAATTGAATACCATAACATTGAATATATATGAAACAAAACAACATTCGTCACCATTCATCAACATAATACAACCAGTAGTGTTTACATGTCATACATTGTTTGAGATATTACATTTCCAAAAATTAATATTGTTTGGTTCATTCAAAAATAAACTGCGACCGTCACTGAGCATGATTTCCCTTGACTCACTGGTTTCCTGAGAATACAAGTATTTTGAAAAACGTCAACATATGAAATGTTGGTGAGTTCATAAGTAGTGTTTGAAGTCGAATGTTTATATTGTTTGAAAAACCACCAGAAAATCCGATATTTTCTGAAAAGAAAAGCTTTCAAAACGTTTGTGAAGATCCATAGGTATGCTTGTTTGTTTCTATACTTGCAAAAATTGTTCATTTAAGATGTATGCGTTTAAAATCTGTATGTGATAAAAACCCTAGGGAAACCCGATGTTCCCCTAGTTCTTTTGAAATCCATTGAGTTGCGTTGAAACCATTACAAAAAATAGTAGTATCGGTCCCAAGCGACGTTGGAAGGTTCTCGAGCATTGATTATTTACTACAAACCCGCATTACACAAATGCCCGGTTTATAGATATACCAACGATTCCCGAAGGCGTCGTCAGTACTAATCACGTTATCCAATCGCCCGGACTATGAGTAGCCCCACATCCTAAGAGAAAGAGGTCACGAAGACCCCGGTAACTCTATTAACCGGCTGGGGAAATATGTGTGCGAGGGGTCCCCGACCCGCCTCGTAAAATGTGTAGACTTTTCTAGCAATACCATGGCCCTTGGGGTCCAATGATACAAGCCATTGAAAGTCACCCTACGTTGTGCCAAGTCGGTAAAACTCAACACTTCGTAGAAAAAAAAATGTCTTCGGGCCTTAAGATCAGGTCATTGGGCTAGCTAGGCCCAACAAACAAGATTTTACACTTTTGGGGCCCGAAGATGGTGCGTAGACGTCTGTGCACACTCGTGTGTATATGTATTACCAATCGTTATTTGTATGTATCAAAGCGTTAGTAGTTGTAGATTTCCATTGGCTCGAGACCGAGCCAATTCGTTTAGCAACGACTTGTGGTATTGTAATGAGTTGTATTTCGTTGGTAGTCGAGGTATCGTTATTTGATCAAATTGTACATAGTGTATCAGCCTTGAAATATTTTTGTTTTCAGCCCCTCATTATTTGTAAAATTTACATTTTTAACCCTTTTATTTAAGTATTTTCCGGTTTGGTCCTTAAACTATTTTTCTTGACATTTTAACACCAAAAATTATTGAAATTAATATTTTCCAGCATATTTTTCAAAGAAAACAGTTTAAGTCCCTGAAAATGCAGTTTTTCTCGGTTTTAGCCCATCTTTTCGCAATTTTGACAATTTTGGCCCAAAATGGAAAATTTTTGCAACTTTGGTCCCTTTTAAATTTAAAAAGCATTTTAAACCTTTGAAAAGGGTTTGGGACACTTATAGTCCACTGTTTTACAGAAAGTTACAGTTTTGGTCCTCCAAAACAGAAAAATTCGCATAATGGGCCTTATTGGGCCGAAATTTGCATTTTTAGCCCAATAGGCTTGAAATTTATGTTTTTAATCCACCAATTGAATAGAATTCCAGAAATAGCTTTATTGAAACTGTTTTGACACATTTCAACCATCAGAATCTGTAAAATGTCATTTTGGGCCCTTAATTTTGTATTTTTCACATTTTTGGCCCAAAATATATGTTTTTAGCTTAAAGAAAATTGTTGCTAACCACTTGGCTATTTATCTAGTACCACTTATTATGTAGGAACATATTTGAAGCTAATATCATAAAACATGAGTTATATCTCGGTTTTGAGGGGTTTAATGGCTAGATCCAACATTAAAACACATATAAGCATACATATAAGCATGGAAATCATACAAGGCATACAAACACATATAGATCTACACTTTCACTTGTATTCCCCCCCACAAAAACTCTTAAAAACAGAAAATAGGGGTATGAATCTCACCTTGAGTGGGTAGTTTCGGTTCTTGAAGAAAAATTGGAAGAAATGAAGTGATTTTTGGCCCTTGCACTCCTTGATGAACTTTTCGAGATTAGGGGGGTTTCTAGGGTGCAAGATCACGGTTTTTACATGGATTAGGAAGAGATTTTGATAACAAAAGAATTTAAACCATAGATCTATGAATAATCTTACCTTAGATGATGATTTGCTTGCAAAATCCTCTTGGAAAGTCCCTAAATTTCGAGATCTTTGGAGAGGGGAGGGAAGGAGAGTTCTTTGAGTGTTCTAGAGAGAAAGTTGAGATATTTGGTGTGTGTGATGATGCTTGGCCGAGAGCAAGAAGGGAGGAGAGAAAGAAATGACTCTTGAAGTGATACATGCATGGGTGTATGTGATTTGTGCCTAGAAATCCATTAGGTAATAGTGAGGTGGCAACCAAAGTCAACCTCCCCTTGGATTTGGGCCTTGGGCCGAGAATATGAAGGGGAAAGAGGAAAAATTTGGGCTTTTGCCCCCAAGCCCAACATTAGAGGTAATTAGGGTGTGTTTTGAGTCTAAGGAGTGTGGTAGGATTTTTATGTTTTTCTTGAACTAGTTTTAGGTTATTCATGTGTTAAGGCTTTTAATTTATTTAATTCTAGGCCCAACATGACCTAAAATGTTAAAATAAATAAGTGTGGGTCCAATTAGAGCCCAATTAGGGTTCTAAGTCCATGATAGTCTAGTTGGAAGCTTATTGGCCCATTTGGATCCAATAAGGAAGTTCTAGCCTAAATTAGACTTAATAAGAACTTCTAGGGTCTCCAATTGTTTGATGACTATTTGTACTCCTAGCATGTTGTATTTGATTGAAGTTTTTGATTCACATTAACTTGAATGTGTAGATTACATAGCTTAAAATTCACAGTTGTGACAATTACACCTCTCGCAACCCACTCTTATGGCATGAATTGAGTGGTCCATTTGTGTCAACCACCAGTCCATATTATTTAGCACAGCCATCATGGCTGATATTTCTTCAGTTTGGGCCCCTCCATCGCCTTTGATTCCATCTTTCCTAGGGTTGTGGTATTTGCGAGAGTGCTTCGCGAATTCTTCAATCAGCTCCTTGACCTCCCTTGGATTTTTTTTTTGTCAAAGGTCCTTGAGAGTCAAGTAGTTGTCTTGTCATAACGTTGACCCCATCATAGAAAATCGACATCTCTTGTTGCACATTAAGATCATGTTGAGGGCAATTTCTGAGCAAGCCCTTGTACCGCTCCCATGCTTCGTATAGTGACTCCCTCGGCTGTTGTTCAAAGTTGGCTATTGCCTTCTTGAGTTTAGCTATCTTGGATGGTGGGCAAAACTGGTCCAGAAATTTCTCACGCATTTGAGCCCAAGTGGTGATCGTACCCGGTGGAAGTGATTTTAGCCACTCTTTAGCATCTCCTTTGAAAGTAATGGGAAGCATCCTGAGCAGGACGGTGTTTCTGTTGACATTTGGGACATTGAAGTAATCCGTAATGTCATTTACTTCATCTAGATGCTTGAAAGCATCCTCATGATCTTTCCTATAAAATGGGATATCCTTCAGTGCAGTCAAGATGTGCCCCTTCAACTCGAATGTGGCAGTGGAAGGTATTGCGGGTTGGACTAAATCGGGACCCACATCTTCTAGGATCCGCTTCTTGTAAGCTCCCATAGACATCTCCTCAATGTCTGCCATCTCATTCCTTGGCTTGTTCTCGGGTTCGCTCGTATGTTCTTCAAATTCAGGCTCGGTATCGTATTCGGATTCGGTTTGGATGGGTATTTGATCCAAGTGTTCAAGATTGCTCTTGGTCTTTCAGGATGAACTTGACTCTCCTGTCTTCTTTCCCGACTTCCTTGAAAATGCTAACTTTAGTTCTTGCAATGGCGTCTTCTTATCAGTCTTTTTGTGAAGTGCAACTTCTGGATCTTCAATCGGTGGCACCAAAGGTGTGGTAGAACCTCTGGTCATGAACTCCTACAACTAAACAAAATAAAAACGTAAAACTGAACTAAAATAGAAAAATAAACTAAAAACTAAAAATCACAGCTCTCACGGCGTGAGTTTATAAAGCTCACGTCGTGAATTCTGTGACAGAAACAAATATCAATTTTTTTAAAAAAATAATATGCTACTAAACTAAGCAAAAAATAACTAATTAACTTTTTTGCAGGTTTTATCCCACAAAAAGGATCGATTAATCTAATGCAACAAAATAAACTAATAAACTTAGCCGTTCCCCGGCAACGGCGCCAAAAACTTGATATGCATGAAAGTACCCACTAATTTTAATATTTATAACCTAACAAACTTAGACTAACGATGCACTTATAGGTAGTATACCTAGTCAGATTACAGTATAGCTTGGGTAAGTCGGGTGTCGATCACAGGGAACAGTGTTATTAATTTATATATTCACTACTAAATTAATCTAATTGTTAATAAGCTAAAAAGGTTTGTATCTAATTTTGCAAGTTTAGATAAACTTAAATTTTTAATGAAAAATCAATCAATAAACAAAATACTTCTATTAGTACGAATCCACTTTCACTCAATGGCTATACATTAGTCAAAACTATTACCGTTGGTTACCAATTTAAAAAGTATTAGCAGTTTAGTTCTAAACCTACTAATTATTAATCAATTCATGTAAATCTATGTATAGTCACACAATAGTTAACACATAATCTATTATTAAGTAAGATTGGAGCTATGAAGATTGATTAATCAAAACACAATTACGTTCATAATATGAGTTCTCTAACACAGCTTAATTCAATAATTCAATTGCTTATCTAAGATTGGTTTGATCTTAGCTCTAATAAACTAGTGTTCACTTTGTTATTAGGTATTCATATTCATGCAACTTTGTGTTCACTAACTACACAAAACAAGAATTTAAAGCAATTAAATCATTAACTAAACATGCTAGGTAAAATCAATCAACACAAGCATATAACCAACAAATAAAGTCTAATCTAATGTATTCAAACCATGAGTTCCAGCTTCATCTAGGTAACAGAAGCAGCTAGATTTAGTTGGACATATTAACAACTAAACAGTTAAAAGCTATAATCAAACACATGATAAATGTACCAAGTTTATAAAGGAAATTATGATCTTCCTCTTCTTTGGTGTTGAAAACCACTTCCAGATCTCTTTTTCCTTTGAAATTCGCCTTCTGGAATCTCTTTATTCTGCCAAAAGTCCCCCCAATTCGTAATGGTTAAGGATATATATAGTTTCCAGATTTTAATAATTCACGTCGTGAACAATAAAATATTCACGTCGTGAATACAAGATAACCGTGCTCGGCAAGGATTCCTTCACCCGTGTACATATCTTCTAGAACTTAAACTCACGTCGTGAATCTTCCAGTTCTCACGACGTGAGAACGCTTTTTCCTGATTTTCTTGTCCTTTAATCTTTTAACTCCCAAAGTTTCTTCCTTTAACGTTTTTAGTCCCTTTTCTTCAAAATGTCTTCTTTTTGGCTGCAAATAACATTTAAACCCATAAGTACCATTATTCTAAACAAATTACCAACTTATATACAAAAATGTACTTAAATATTGCCTAAAAATAGGTATAAATATGGCAATATCACCCTACGAGGCGGTCCTGTCTTGCCAAAGGCTCGAGAGCGGTCCTGATAGGCTGTAGTCCCTGCGAGGCGGTTTAGTCAGGTTGAAGGCTCATTATGCATGTTTTTCTGTATTCGTTGATATGATATGATTATAATTATACAAGGTTTGTATTTTGGGGGAACTCACTAATCTTTCGGGCTTACAGTTTCAGTTTATTGTTTCAGGTACCTCTGGTGATCGCGGAAAGGCGAAGGCATGATCGTACCGCTCCTCCTGCTGTTATGATTTTATGATTTGATACTGGGATACTTTTATATTTATTATTTTGAAAAAAAACTTTGTAATGTCAAATGGTTTTAAGTGTTTTTGGAAAAGTTTAAATTTGGCATGATTTTTATGGGTGTTACAGACTCAGTGGTGAAATACACCCGTTGTATGCTATGTATGTTATGTATGTGCGATGTATGGCATGTGGTATTTGGTATTTGGCAAACTCACTAAGCTTTTGTGCTTACGGTTTAAGTTTATGTCTCAAGTAATTCTAGTTCGAGCGGGAAGGGCCTGGCCTGATCTCAGCGCATCCACCCATGTTTCCATAACTTTTATGATTTTGGGATTTGTACTCAGATAACTATTTTTACATTGGCATACTTTGATGGTTGTTTGAGATATTTGATGAATTTTGGTTGATTTAAAAATAAAGTTTTTTTACTTACGATTTTTGGGATGATACAAAATACTTCAGAATGTTCTTTACTGTTGTCCAGTAGACTCTGCCAGGATTATCCTAGAAACGACTTACCTAACTTAAAACATAAGAAACATCAGGACGAGTACAAGTCATGACATACATGAGCGATCCAATAGTTGAATCATATGGGACTCGACTTATAGCATCTATTTCTTTATCGCTACTAGGACAACGAGTCTTGCTCAATTTAATAGTATGATGAATGAGAAAATATCCTTTCTTGGAATTTTCCATACTTAAATGTTGCAATATTTTATCCAATTATGTACTCTGTCTAAGTCCAATTAGAAGTTTCTTTTTATACCTGTAAATTCTTATTCTAAGAATGTATGTCGCCTCTCCTAGATCCTTCATAGAGAAATACTTTCCAATCTAAGACTTTACCTCTTGCAAGTTTGGAATGTCATTTTCTATTAGGAGTATGTCATCAACATACAAGACCAAGAAGGTTATAACACTCCCACTACCTTTGACATACATAGAAGACTCATTTTCCTTCTAGATAACTCAAACTCTTTGACTTTCTCATGGAAGCAAAGATTGCAGCTGCAAGATGCTTGTTTTAGTCTATAGATGGACTTTTCAGGCTTGCACACTTTATTAGGATATTTGGCATGTTCAAAACCTTCTGGTTGAGTCATGTAAACATCCTCAGTCACCTTCTCATGTAGGAAGGTTATTTTAACATCCATTTTCCATACCTCGTAATCATAGAAGGCATCTATGGAAAGCATTACCCTAATAGACTTGATCTAGGCTACTGGTGAGAAGGTCTCATCATAGTCCACCCCTTGGGTTTGACTAAAGCCTTTCACAACCAACCTAGCTTTGAAATTGTGTACATTCCCATCAATTTTAGTCTTCTTCTTGAAGATCCATTTACAACCCACCATCTTTTGGCCGGGTGTCTGATTTACAAAGTTCCACGTTTGGTTATCATACATGGACTAAATCCCGCTGTCCATTTCCTCTTTCCACTTTACCACCTCAGGGCCTTCCATCGCTACTTTTAGTTAGCTGGTTTATCCAAATTTACTAGTGTTCTACCACTGATATATGTGTCCTCATCCGACATTATGTAAAATCCATAAGAGTCGGGTGGCATGCTTACTCTACTAGACTGAAGAAGAGATAATGAATTTTCAATTGACACAATAGACGTTTCTTCCTTTGGTTGAGCGCTAGTGTCAAATAAAGTCTCCTCATTCGTTGACTCTTTAATTTATTGACGAACGATAGCACTCCCACTATTCTATTTCAATGTGAGCTCTCTCTCATGAAAGACTCCCCTTTAAGATATAAAGACCACGTTCTCACTTGTTCTATAGAACAGGTATCGAAATAACTTTTGTGGGTATCCAATACACACCTCTCAACTCTAGGCTCTAAATTATCATGGGTCTCATGCCTAACGAGAGCCTAAGAACCCCATACCTTGATATGCACGAGTAAGGGAGTTTTCCCACTGCATATCTCATTAGGTGTTTTGGAAAATTTCTTAGTTGGAACAAGATTTAGGATATGGGCGACTATTTCTAAAGCATACCCCTAGAAGGATATAGGAAGTGAAGCTCGAATCATCATGGAACGAAGCATGTCTAATAAAGTTTGATTTCTATTCTCATGTACACCATTTAGTTGTGGTGTCATAGGAGGAGACAATTATGAAACTACTCTACATTCTTTAAGGTAGTTGATGAAGTCGATACCAAAATAATCTCCATCTATGTTAGATCGGAGTATATTTATCTTCCCGCCCAGTTAATTCTCTACTTCGTGTTGAACTCTTTGAGCTTTTTAAAATTTTAAAATTTATGTTTGATAAGTAAATATAACCATATCTACAATAATCATTTGTAATGTGACATAATAGCGATTGGCATCTCTTATGGCATGTCTGAAGAGTCCACATATATCTGTGTGAATTAGGTCCAACAAACCTTCACCTCTGTCATATGTCCCTATAATGGTGATTTAGTCATCTTGCCTAATAGACAAGACTTGCATTAATCATATGCTCTAAGATCAAATGATTCCAACTCTACATCCTTTTAGAGTTAGACGATGCACTTCTTGTTTATATGGACAAGACGACAATGCTATAAGCATGCCTTGTCTAAACCATTAAAATAATCAATGTTATACACATTATTTCCATCATTCCCAATACATAGAGTAGTTTAATACACACAATTACAAGGATAAGCTTTGAAAATGAAAATACCATTCTTATAAACAAAAATAGAACCATTGTAATTATCAAAAGAGTAACGATATTATTGTCTAAATAAAGCATGAAATGAAATAATGTTGCATGTCATATCACAAGAATAACAACAATCTAACAAATCAACCCTAATAACACTATCAAACACGAGCTCATAAATCATGACCCTAGTAACGGGCGAATAAAGTCTATTCCCCAAGAGTTCAACTTCCCATGTGCGACCTCTTTACTTTCCTTTAAACCTTGCATATCATAACAAATGTGAAAACCATGTCCCATATCAAGGATCCAAAAATTAGAGATTTTGGTATTATTGATTTTGATAGTGTACATACCATAAGCAGAACCACACAATTTGACCTTTCCTTCTTTCACTCGTTGAAGGTATTTTGGGAAACTTTTATTCTAATGCCCCTTTTGGCCACAGTGAAAGCAAATAGCCTCTTGCAGATCACTGATAGGTGGGTATTCATAGTTATATTTCCCGTTTGACCTACTGGACTCTCTAACGCGGGCTTTCCCTTTCCACTTGGCTTGGGCGACGACTTTCATTTTCTTTCCCTTGCGTTGATGAATGTATATAAATAGTTTTACTTTATGACATCTGTATTTATACAGGATGAGTATCTAAGTTGTATTGAGAAGTTATAGTTAAACACAACCATCTAGGTCGTTCTACAACCATAGTTGAATGTACATATATTATTGTATAAAGTACAGAAAAAAGAATGAATGTAGTAGAGTTATCAGATTATGATGGTGGTTATAATACTATACTTATGTATAGTTAATTTGTAGTGGTAGCCTATGTAATACCACGATAGAAAGGTTATTAGAGTATAATAGTAATATGAGTGGTTGTAAGGCTACTACATAGAGTTATTGGTAGGAGTAACAACTTGATTAGCTGTAAACCTGATTATTGAGGAATTTTAGTAATAACACTCAATTCTAATTTATATTAGGTGGATTAAAAGGCATTTTGGAGATTATATGAGTTAAGGATGTGCTGATATTTAGTTATGTAACTATTTTATATATTGTCATACATGTTACTCACTAATCTCTTGTAGCTTATTCTTTATTGTTGTTTGCGTTTCAGGTTCAGGTAGACCAGATAGAGACGAATGAAATTTAGTAGCGCTTGAATTGGATCCATACTTGGATCTTTACTTGGTTATAATTGTAAGATCATTTTTCATAACTAGTGTGATAGACCAATAAAGGTGTATATAACAAATTGGTTTATCGTTTAAAACGAAATTTTTCTAGTCTATTTTGTATTAAAAAGTTGAGTTTTACGATTTACACTACTTATATAGAAATTTACATCCATGGTAAGTGAACATTAAATAGGTTCCTAGTAGGTGATCATTTTTTAACAAACAAAACTGACTAAGAGAAACCATTTTTGTAGATGCCATATGCAAAAAATCGGGTGTTACAATTTACACTATTAAAAACAAAACTGAAACATGAAGCGAGATGTATTAGATAAAATCATTTCTTAACAAAATATCTGACAAAGAAAAACCATTAAATGGAGGCATTTTGTAGTAAAAATATTTATTCGGAAATATTATATGCGAAAATGACTTTTCTCAATCAACTTTTTTGCTAAGCAGTTCTATTTCACATATGATCTATGTGAGAATGATTTTATCAGCAAAAAATTTGAATGTGAAATTTCTTAGTCAAAATTTTGCTTAGAAATGAATATTTTGCTACTTATGTTAATAATCATTGAAAAGATCAACAATAACATGTACCCTAAAAATGTATTAAAAATATAAAAAGAAACATTAATCTTAAAAATAAACTTTCAATGCTTAAAATGTTACATTTGAAATTAGATGGATGTTTAGATATAATTTTGAGAGCTATGTGTAGCATTTGAAAGGAAATCGATGTTTAGACATAATTTTGGGAGCTGTGTGTTTAAAAATGTTTTAAAGAGATTTTTTGGTTTTTATTTTCACATTTTTTGTTAAATGAAGGAAAAATATAAGTATAAAGATTTTTATGCAACTTTTGTTTTGGGAAAGAATATATTTTTAGAAAAAAATTGTAAATTCGGTCCATGTGGTTTGTCAAAAATTAAGACTTTGGTCCAAAATATTTTGGAGTTATGCCATTGGTCCAAAAAGTTTCATTTATTGTGATTTTGATCCAATTTATTTTGAACTTTTTAAAAATAGCAATTATGCATGCACCTTTTCCTTTTTCTTTTCTATATTTATAAGAAAATAAAATATAAAAAATCTCATCCACCCTTACTAATCTTACCACACCCACCGCCTTTTTAACACATTTTCTTCTCTATCTCCTATCAACACCATCATAACAACCGCTCGGAAAAACTTGAAAGTTGTCGCCGCCACACCTGTCGGAGTTCCATCTCCCCACGAACACCAACTAATGCCGCCACAAATAGATATCTTTGATGATGAATAACTATCTCCGGCAAAGAACAATTCTAAAACACGAAGGGTGATGAGCAGATCGGAACTAATAACTTTGAGCTAAGGTTCACAAACCCTAAGCCTATGAAAGTGACAACGAGATTCAACAGTTGGTTGGTTGCATATTCGGTGAAAGTGAGAGGCAATGAAAATGTTGGTTGCTTGCAGATCCAACGATGTTGCAGAACTACACTGGAGGTGGAAAGTTGGTTCAGATCTACGATGACGATAGAGGTGGTTTAGATGGTCCAATGACTGAGGTTCCTGAGGCTTCCGACATATCTGAAGGAATGTGAAACACTACCACCTCTTTCTGATGGTGGTGGTCCGATTTTCTAGATCCAAAATCCGACAAACATAATGAGGGAAGAGAAAGAGAGAGAGAGAGAGAGAGAGAGAGAGAGAGAGAGAAAGAGAGAGAGAGTTTAGTAAGAGGGATGTGGGTGGGTGATGTTTATATATTTTTTATTATTTTATTTTAATTATGTAGGGTTTTCAATAATCACTGTGTATTTAGTGAAATGTGCTTACGAATAATTTATAATGAAAATTACAACAAAGTTTCCAATAATACAGGATATACAAAATCAGTATTAAAAACTAAGATCTTAAAGAATCATTCCTATTACACCCCCACCCCCCCCCCCCCCCCCCCAAGCAGAGTTGGGTAGTATCAATACGAAGCATGGAACGACAATCTTCAAACAGAGAACATGGAAGACTTTTGGTGAAGATGTCAGCCAAATGAAGATGCGTAGAGACATACTTGGTATGGATCTTGCCAGATAGCACCAGTTCTCTTACAAAGTGATAGTCAATATCGATATGTTTAGCACGCTTATGAGAGATGGGATTTGGACTTAAGAACAAAGCACTACGATTTTCACATAGAATAATAGGACATTCAGATGGCAAGACATGAAGCTCTTGTAACAAGTGAGTGATCCACATTATCTTAGAAGTATTGTATGGTAATGGTCAATATTCATATTCACAATTAGAGCGAGACACAGTGGGTTGTTTCTTAGTACTCCAAGAGACTAAATTACCACCAAGAAAAATAGAATAACCATAAATGGAACATCTTGTTTCAATACATCAAGCCCAATCAACATCAGAATATCCAAAGAGTGATGGAGAGCAAGCATGTGAAAACGAAAGACCAGATGAAATAGTCCCTTTAACATAACATAAAATACCCTTTACTGCTTGAAAGTGATCTTGAATTGATGAATGCAAGAATTGACTCACCTGATTTACCACAAAGGATATATCAGGACGAGTGATAGTAAGATATTATAGAGCTCCTACAAGAGATCAGTAAAGAGTTGGATCCGACAATGGAATGCCTTGTCTTATAAAGTGTGTTGAGGTGGAGAGGGGCGTGTCAACTGGCTTTGCATCTAGTAAGTAAGCACGAACAAGAATGTCATGAGCATATTCAGATTGGCTAAGAAAAAGACCAGAAGAATGATAAGAGACTTCAAGACCAAGAAAGTAATTTAACTTTCCAAGATCTTTAATGAGAAATTCTTTGTTAAGACGTGTGATGAAATTGTGAATAATGGTGAAATTGTTTATGGTGAGGATGATGTCATCAACATACACCAACAAGTAAAGAATTGTGGACTCTTTTTTGAAAAAAAAGAGACGGATTGGATCGAATGTAAGAGAATCCAATGATAATAAGAAAGGAACTTAATCGTTGAAACCAGGCCCTTGGAGCTTGTTTAAGCCCATAAAGAGCTTTCTTGAGACGACAAACATGATTAGGAAATTTAGAGTCAATAAACCCTCGTGGTTGTTCCATGAAAATAGTATCTGAGAGATTTCCATTTAGAAATGCATTTTTAACATCTAGTTTATGTAAGGGTCCTTTGTTAAGAACAACGAGAGAAAGAATGATCTGAATTGTTGGAGATTTAACTATGAGGCTGAATGTAGCATAATAGTCCAAGCTCAAGACTTGAGTGAATCCTTGAGCAACCAAATGAGATTTTTATTCGTCAATGGTACCATCGGCATGGAACTTGGTACGAAAAACCCATGTACTACCCACAATATTTGAATTAATGGAGTGTGGTATGAGATCCCATGTAGAATTAAGTTTAAGTACATTCATTTCATCACATATTACAACAAACCATTTTGGGTCTTTAGTAGCTGATTTCAAGCCTTTGGGTTCTGTAGAAGTAAACAAGGCTTGATGGAGAGCTGGTGATGATATGAAAGAAAGATCAACAATATAATGTTGTTTGAAAATTCCACCCTTGAGTGAGTCACCATGGGATGACTAGAAGAGTGATGAGGTGGTGTGGGTTGTGGAGTGAGTTCCTCAGGTATGCTTTGATCACTAGGAGCTATTGAGGGTGGTGGTGGTATCAAATATTGAGGACAAAGATCAAATTAAGCGATATGGATTGATGATGGGATGGTGGATTTATCTGTAGGTAATTAGGATGAAGCAAGCTGAGGAATAGGTACCGGATAGTCATCTCAATAAGTCGTTAAGAGAAGTTGAGAAGCTGAACTCTCAGATTGGCGATCTAAAAAAGGAAAAATATCCTCGTCAAACTGAGCAAGTCGAGTGGTGTAAATTTTTCAGGTAAAGAGATCAATACATCAATAACCCTTATACTTAATGAAATAACCAATAAATATGCATTTGGCACTTTGTGGAACTAGTTTGTGAGAAGAATAATCACAAACATATAGAAAAATACATCTGCCAAAAGTACAAAAGTTTCCATAGTTTGGTGGTGATGATAAGAGCTCATATGGAGACTTGTTACCAAGTATTTTGGTTCGTAAACAGTTTATGATGTATGTGGTGGAGCTAAAAGCATGCACCCATAGTGTAGCCGGGACATGAGCAAGAAACATCATAACTAAACCAGTTTCAGTAACATGGCGATGCTTTCATTCAGCCCGACCATTTTGTTGAGGAGTATAAGGGGAAGAGAACTGATGATGTGTGCCATTCTTAGTGAGTAGACTAAGAACACGACTGTTATTGAATTATGTTCCTCCATAGGATTGAAAATCTTTAATTTTACATGAGAATTGTGTCTGCACCAAGGCTATAAATGTTTCAAAGACATTGTAAAAATCAGATTTTTCCTTTAGAGGATAGAACCACGTGAACTTGGAATAATCATCCACAAATATTGCATAGTAATGAAAACCATCCACAAAAACAACATGTGAGGGTCCCCACAAATCACAATGAACAAGATCCAAAACATGTAATGAACATTTTGAATTAAGATCAAAACACAAGCGTTTGCTCTTAGATAATTGACAAGAAGAGCATATCTTTGGGTTTGGTAAAAAAAGAAATAGATAAACAACCCAACTTATTTAAACTAGAAATAATGTCATGTGAGACATGACCTAATCTACTATGAAAAAGGTCAATAGAGGCCATTAATCATCTTGATGAAAGTTTTGCCAAAATGGCTTGTTGACCTTTCTCCAAAACATAGAGACCATTTTTATGCCTGCTTTGAGCTAGAATTTCCTTTGAGTTATAGTTATGAATGAGAAACATAGGGTTGAAAATAAAACATCAAATGGATTATCTTCTGTAAGTTTACTAACAAAGAGAAGATTTGTTGTGAGTTTGGAAACCACAAGAACATCAAGTAAAGAAATATGAGGAATAATATGGGATTTTCCGATATACGAAATAGATGCACCATCACCATTACCAAAAAACAACAATATCATTACTAGAATATGGAGTAGAAGAATCAATAGTTGAAGATGTAGATGTCATATGTGCCGATGCCCCTATATCAGCGAACCAGTTAGGAGAAGAATTGGAGATATGACATTGGTTTTGAAAAGCTTCTACAATATTTGCATCAAGAGGGGAATGACAACTAGCAAAGGTGTGAAAGTAACTGGCTAGCATAATGGCCCTCTTTTCTACACAATTGATAGTGGGGAGGGCGTCTATTTCCCTGAACTCTTCCTCGTTAAGAACCTCCACTGTAATGTCTGCAGATTCGAGCTAGTCAATTTAGAGATAATAAGCGTTAAAAATGAATTTCTGATAGAAGATTATTTAGGATAAATAATCTTAACAAACATTATAGTATATGTCACAATGATTTTGTACAAATAAAGAATGCTAAAATCTGAATTATAACGAAGATGTTATGACCCGTTGAAGTTTCACAATTTAAACTGGCATGACTCTACGTAACGTAAAAAGTAAACTCTTGATAAAAAAATACTTTTTAGCCTTAGTGATAGTAGTAGTCAAAATGAGAGCATTCATATAAATAACGTCTAAATTTGACTATGTAAAAAGTAAAAAGTCATAGTAGTCGTCAAACTGAGAGCATACATATAAATAACGTCTAAATCTGACTTCGTTAGAGGAAGTTATGATTTTTCTAAGATTGAGCACAACAATATACAACTCAGAAATCGAATTTTAGATCTGCCGATTTTTAACCGAAACAATCTAAACGGGAATTGAAGATCTCGTAGGAGTTCAACGATAAAAAAAACAATCGAAAACGAACGTCGAATGAAAAAATTATGAATTTTTTAAGGACATTAATAATCTAAGGCTGTTAAAATATAACTTTAAAAATAAAGTCAAAATTAGGCGACTGAGTTTAAATGAAAGTTGTAGATCTCGTCGATAACTACGCGTTCGTATGAACAAGTTATAAAAAAAGTCAAAAACGGAGTTTATGAACAAGTTATAATTTATAATAGCATATTTACGTATTAAAATAAAATATAAATCATATATATATATATATATATATATATATATATATATATATATATATATAAATCATATATATATATATATATATATATATATATATATATATATATATATATATATATATATATGTATACACATGTATACACATATATGCATATTTATATATCATTAGAAAGGTATCGACGATCCGGTCATTATAAGACTAATATTGAATACTTCTGACATTAGTTTACTACAAACATCGTTAAATCTATTTAAAATAGTATTATAAAGGGGCGTTTGGTCGTTTAAATAACTATAAGGTTGTTTAAGTAACTATAAATAGTAGTTTTTGAAAACAAAATTACTATAAATATGAAGCTCTAGGCTCTCATATTTCTTGCACATTTCTCTTGCTCAAAATTCTTTCTCTTCTTATCCCCAAGCATTTCGCTCTCTTGTGATTCGACTTCTATTTCTGTAGTTTCAGTATTGTAAGGTGAGCGTTGAAGCGCTACAAGAATCTTTTTAGAAAGAAGATTCAGCGATGAAGTTCTGACCACGAAGTTCTAAGTTTTCTCTAGAATCCCTATAAGTTGAACTACACTTATTACGCTTTAAGTGTAACTTATGTTAAAATTCATTATCGTTATTATGAACCTATAAACAAGATTTATCATTGATTCCAAGTCGTTATACTAATTGATCTACTTACGAGGATGATGACAATGCTAGATTTAGTGAAGTGTTTAACGTAGGATTTCCAAACACTATACTCTGTATACCAAACAGAACCTACCTCTGATATGATCTTACCTGTTGTCCCTTTAAGACTCAGTGATAATAATACTAGGTTACGTCAAAGGAAAAGACAGTTGCTAGAAGCAAACCGCTGTTCGAGTTTTGAGTAATCACTTTAACAAGTGAGTGCATAGTTACTTTCATCTTACACATAAATATGAAATATTTATTATAAATACATGCTATATGTGCCTATTATTTGTGTTCCTGATATCTATGCTAGATGAACTATTTATACATGTTTTACTCAATTTAAACTATATATTTATTTTGATACCTCTAAATATATTGGGTAAAGATGGGTAGATGATAGATGATATCGATGATGAGAGATGAAAGATGCCATAGTATGATGAAAGATAGGATGCCATAGTATGACAAAAGAAGTAAGCAATGATAGAATTACATGACTTTGGAATTGTTATTTTACCAACGATGTAGTCACGTAGCAAAGTGAAGGTAACAACTACCGGACTAATTGATGATAGTCCCATAGAACATTGGCAGCTATGGACTTAGCGCATATTGGATAAACACTGGCATCTTTGGACTTAGTGCCTATCATATTTATACTAGAAGCTACAGACTTAGTGCCTATCAGATAAACACTGGCAGCTATGGACTTAACGCCTATTAGATAAGCATTGGCAGCTATGGACTTAGCGCCTAAAAGATAAAGATTGACAACTATGAACTTAATGCATATTAGATAAACCCTGGAAGCGATGGACTTCATGCCTATTCCTTAGGATAAATCCTTAGGAATAAATATAGAATAATACCTACTAAAAAGTATCATGGAGGAATCCCTGAACTAGTACTATCAACATAGATGATCCTTAGGTTAGATCCTTAAGAATAAAGATGTTGGGGTTGCAAAGTTATTCATTCATGACTTTGTAAATGTTTGACTTTTGTAAAACCCACTTGCATGTGGTGCTTTAGCCTTTAGACCCATTTGTTAGAGAGTGAGAGAGAGACATGTAAACACCTCTATAAATAGTGGGTTCATACCACTTGTAGAGGTGTGCTTGAGAGATGTAGAAGTGAGTGTGTAAGTGTGTGTTAATTATGTAGTCTAGATCTAGATCCTTTTTGTGTAACACCATATACATTCAATATATCTCTTAAACACCCAAATCACCATGTTCAATTGTGCAAGCTTTAATTCCGCATGCCTAACCATGTTCTTTTGTCACTACAATTGGTATCAGAGCGGGTCTTCAAGATCAAGGTGATTTTTGAAGAACGATTCTCGGTTTGGCAATTTCTGTCGCAACTTGAATAATTTTGGTGAGTCTCTCTCTATGATCTCTCATAATATTTGATTCGTGCGTTGCGTTTTTGATTTGTGATCATTTGACTCGTTGGATCTAAATTTTTGTTGAAAAACCCATTTGTTGTGATCCAATAATTTTTTGTTGATCAAAGCCCGATCCAATCTCATATTCTTTTGTTCTAATTGATTCTCAAATTACAAGTGTTTGTTTGAATTGAGTTTTAAGATCAAGCGCTAATTCGTTACTGTTCATATGATCCGATTTTAAAGCCCAAAATCAATATTTCAGTTACTATTCATACTGCTCGAATGAAAGCCCAATTAAAAATCAACTTACTGTTCATGATCTTTGTTTGAGCCCAAATCTTAAATCGGATGAGATAATTTTGAGTCCATAAACAAATCTGATTGATCCGATGCCTGTATCAATTTGACTTGTACACCAGCTTTATCTGGTTGTACCATTGTGCTTGTTCTTCATCGTTCCTTCATAGATTCATCTGTTGCGTTTTTGTTCTTGATTCTCGATTTCATTCCTTCATCTCTAATCATCATTTGTTGTTGATTGTTAACCTGAATTTTGAAATCGATTTCAGTAAATTTGTTGTATGATGATATCGGTTTTTGACTCAAAAACCGGTAAATGATTCATTAATCATGATAAAATTGGTCAAGAACTTTGAAATTGTTGTGAAGAATAGTTGAGGAACAGTTGTTTGAACACCTTTTGATCTGAAATTAGACCTCAGAATCATTGATTTCGTGTTTATGATTTGTTGACTTTAAAAAGTCAAATTGTGAAATTTTCAAATCCGACATGCTGGAGTCGATTCAAGGATTTGAAATCGTGATTTGGAGTAGATGATTCGGTTTTGGATCAGAGATACGAAATCAGATGAAAAGAAAAATCGAATTGAGATAATCGGTTTTGTTGTTTGTCGACTAAAGCACTGATAATCGATCAAAAGACAAAATCGAAATCTGAAAGTTAAAATTCGATTTCTTCTTGAAGATGTGTTTCTTTGTTAAAATTGATTTCAAAGATCCGTGAGTTCACAAGTTTGGAATTGAAAAACGATGTTGATTTTGGGGTTCCTGTAATGAAAAGAATGAAGAACGATTGCTGCGATTGGAGTCGATTTTGATTGAGTACTGTTCGCAAATTTTGTGCTTGTTTATGTTTGCAAGGAGTAAGGAAGCTTGGTTTTGGGTTGCTGATTGTAACAATTTTGGATTCGCATTTGGCAATATTAAAGTTGAAGATCTGTATGTGTGATAATCAATTTAAAGTTTGCATTTAGTTACAGAGACAAAAATCGGGTTCGCATTTGTAACTGCAGTGTGCATCTAGTGTTTAATTCGCATTTGGAGTTTTGTATTGGAATCAAAATGCGAATTCATCTCATTATGATTCGCATTTTGGTGAGTGAAACATGCGAAGGGATGCGAAGGGTGTAAGAATGAATATGCGAAGCATGTGAAAGCTATTACAGTAAAATGCGAATTGGGGAAGAAGGCTAACAGTTTCGCATTTGGTCCCTGCTCTTTTCAAGAAATGACAAAAATAATCCAACTTCGCAAGTTTGAAGAACATACAGAAAGTGTCAAAAAGCGTACCTGTAGTTTCGCATTTTTTGACAGTTTATACCCAACTTCGCAAATGGGGTCATAAAATGATGAAATTGCAGAATTTTCAAATCTGGTCCCTACAGTTTGTGCGAATTAACGCTTTATGCCCGGTTTCGCAAATGGGCTAGAGTTTCGCATATTTGACTGTTTTTGGCGCAACGGGTCACTGCAGAATTTTGAAATTGACGATTTCTACCCATTTTTGAGAAATTTTGTCAAAGGCGATCCGTGAACGAAGCTAAAAATTCAATATTTTTTGGATTTTTCGGATTGAAGCACAATGTTTATGCCACATGTTAAGGGGGAGTTTTGACATGAAAAATTCCGAATAGAGCACGTTCTTTTTCCTTGGAGTTTTATAATCAAATTTCGATTATAAAAAGGGGGAGAAGTTTTATATGGAAATTCGAACTTGAATTTTTCATATTACGCGGATTTGAAGACCGAAGTGATCTTGAAGTTTTGAAGATTACGAGATGATGCAATTGGAAGTTCGGAAGTGATGTATTCGAAATGGGTTTGGAATTATTGAAGATTTTTGGGGTGTGTTTTTATGCGCAACTTTTGGGTGATTATTTGGAATTAATCATTCGTTGCTGCTTGGTTTGTATGGTCTCACATCCTAGAGCCCAAATTGAAGAGTCATGGAAGAATTGAAGATTGAAGATCATTTCGACATGTGTCACCTTTGAGGCTCGAACCGCGTAGTGCTTGATTTTGGAAGATTTGAAGTGGGTCATTCATTCCTAACTTTGAGGGGGAGAATGTTGGGGTTGCAAAGTTATTCATTCATGACTTTGTAAATGTTTGACTTTTGTAAAACCCACTTGCATGTGGTGCTTTAGCCTTTAGACCCATTTGTTAGAGAGTGAGAGAGAGACATGTAAACACCTCTATAAATAGTGGGTTCATACCACTTGTAGAGGCGTGCTTGAGAGATGTAGAAGTGAGTGTGTAAGTGTGTGTTAATTATGTAGTCTAGATCTAGATCCTTTTTGTGTAACACCATATACATTCAATATATCTCTTAAACACCCAAATCACCATGTTCAATTGTGCAAGCTTTAATTCCGCATGCCAAACCATGTTCTTTTGTCACTACAAAAGAAGATAATGGGGATTGGAAATTAGGTTTATTTTTTTTATGATTAAACATATTAATTATATTATTGTGGGTTGAAAACCCTATGTATTCTCCTGGTTTCCCAACCAGACCCACTCAGTTTATTGTATCACTGTATTGACGATGACATCCCAACATTTTAATATAAATATAATACAATTACTTGGAAATGTTTTGATAATATCATTATCACATTTTTGGAACAAATTCCACAATATTATTCTTTAAAAAGGATACTCTGGTTTTTAAATAAGAATAAACAAATCGTTTTTTTCTGGCTGTGAAATTGGGGATGTCACAGTTGGTATCAGAGAATTAGTTTAAGAGAATTAGGAATTTCTAGGATTTCTAGACTTAAGCTTAGAATGCTAAGAGATGATTGTGAGATGAGTGTCTGCTATATTTAGAAGTATGCTTGAATAGACATGAGCACTAGCTTATTTATGGAAGATGTCTAAAGTGATTTTATGTGCTAAATGATTTATGTTATAGCTATAACGATGCCTTATATGTTGTATGATGCTTTTATTTGATCGGATCTAAGGTCTATTTCCAAACGGATCTGGAAATTTTACGTGTTCAGATTTCTAAATATTTAATTACGGTATTAGAACTAACATGTAACTTTTCACAGTGATAAGGATATTTATACGTCTATCGCAAATAAAGATTTTCCTACCTTAATTCTCGTCACTATACATCGAATGTCTGCTTTGGTGTATAGATCGACATGGTGAGAACTCAAAGCGGATTAGGAAACGGTAATCAGTAGCCTAAGCCACGGGTGATTAAGAGTGCACCAGAGGTAGAAGCTACACCTGAGCCAATCACGATGGCAGGAGTACAAGCAATGATGCAGATGATGTTGGATCGTCAGATGGAAGAGACAAGGCATCTACTTCAACAAAATAGGGATGAACCTATTGTACATGTTGTGCAACTTAAGTTGAACGAAGAACAATCTGAGGAGGGAAACTACAGTCGGTGTGTTAGCCAATCTGAGCAAAGAGTGGTTAAAAGGAACCAACCAAATGAAGGAGATGATGGGCGTTGATGCAAGTACAAGGAATTCATGGCATCCAAGCCACCAAGTCTTTCTAGAATCCTAACACTGGCGGAAGTCATGGATTGGATCTCCGAAATGGAGATGGTGTTTGAAATTTGTGAATGTTACAACAAGCAGAAGACCGTTCTCGCGGTTAGACAGTTAAAGACAGGAGTATTAAGCTTGTGGAAGTTACTAGCTGGTACCATGCCCAAGGGAGAAGCTAGTAAGATGTCCTGTGAAGACTTTCTCTTGCAGCTAAAAATGCAGTAACTCTCTAAACAAGACCTTCCAGAGACCAACAATGAATTCCAAAATATGAAGAAGAGTAAGACGAGTGTCAATGAATATGCTGCAACTTTTATGGAGAAGATGAAGCTAGTTCCTTACCTAGTTCCTACTGAACTTTCCAAGGTCAACAAGTTTGCTAGTAGACTACTGACAGAATTTGGTCCAATGGTCAAACAAGCAACCAGCTTGAAAGTCGTCATCTGGGCAGCTAAGAATGTAGAGACCCAGATAAGAGAAAATGGTCTAGAAAAAGATAAGGCAGGAGAAAAGAGGAAGCTCGAGGATCCTCAAGATCCGATAAGAAAGGAAGTTCTTGAAGTCCAACCTGGACGACCAAAAGTATAGGGGTAGTAGTGGAGCCAAGTGGTGTGAGAAGTGCAAGAAGAAGCACTATGGGAGATGCGACAGAGAAGTGACTTGTTATAAGTATGGGAGGATCGGTCGCTATTCCAAGGACTGTATGTTTAATGATAAGGTATGTTACGGGTGTGGAGACAAGGGGCATATGTCAAAATATTGCCCGAAGAAAAATGAAGCAGCAAGGCCGAACGTGTCACCGAAGCCAAAGGCAAGAGCATTCCAGATGATCCTTGATAAAGCAGGCGACGATGCAAGGGATCAGGAGTAAGGATCTATATATCTGAAGATCGAGATATAGAGTAGCCATATAGATAGTATCATATGGTGTAGCCTAATATAAAAGGCATAGTATAGGATGAACTTGAATATTTATGTAATCATTTCAAGAAATAATATAAACCTTAGTTATGTTATCTAATGTGTTAAATGACTATGTGAAATTCTTGTACGGTGACTTGGAAAACTAAAAGGAAATTATTGGCACGAGTATGAGTAGGTGTGAAAGATAGTAGAGACCTATACTACCGGAAGCACAAGATTCACACTTGGATTAAGGAAAGTCACAAGTTTACTAAGGCATTAGTAGTTGACTTTGTTTCGTTTATTTACGTCGTTACCATTGTTTCGGTAATGACTATGAAGATGAAAGTTATTCCAACCCTAGTGGTCATATCAAATCAAGTTCGAATTAAGAACAAGTCTATAGAATAAGTTAATTGGCTCAGAGAACCATGTTCGATGTGGTATCTGACTCAAGTCAGGAGGTTAAAGGAAATGATAATCAAAGCAATCGACAGAAGTATCGTGGCTGTCGGTAAAGCTAAGCAGCCTGTAACTAGAATTTCTACTTGTTATAATGTGGTTATACCACATTAGCACATGAAGGAAGGTGTCATCTATATTGGATTCTGACTCAAAAGACCTGAGTCTAGCCATTGCCTCATACGACGAAAGGTCATTAGATGCATGACCCATCGATATGTTACAGTAGTCGAAGTAAGGACCTTAATATAGGTTAAGTCTATTCAAGAAAGAGCAGAAGTCTTTGATGGATATCACGTTTAGAAGTAAGAGTAGGAGCAACACTATCACTCGTTAAGAAGTCCAAGAATTAGAAACTCAATAAAAAGGACATTAGAGTTACGATTACCGCCTATGATGGAAAGGTAACGTTCCAAGTCATTATACAAGCCCTTTTTTGTTGATGATTTTGGGTTGTAGTTATCCTAAGGGGGAGATAATTGTAACGCCCGCAGATTCGGATTAGTCAAGTTAGAGATAACAAGCGTTAAAAATGATTTTTTGATAGAAGATTATTTAGGATAAATAATCTTAACCAAAATTATAATATATGTCACATGGATTTCGTACATATAAAGAACGTTGAAATTCGACTTATAATGAAGAATTTATGACCCATTGAAATTTCATGATTTAAACTGACACGACTCTACGTAACGTAAAAAGTAAAATTTTGATAAAATACTTTTTAGCCTTAGGGATCTAAATGAAAGTCATAGTAATCCTCAAATCGAGAGCATGCATATAAAGAACGTCTAAATATGACTTCGTTAGAGGAAGTTATGATTTTTATAATATTTAGCATAGCGGTATACAACTCAGAAATCAAATTTTAGATCGGTTGATTTTTAGCTGAAATAATCTAAATGAGAATTGAAGATCTTGTTAATAGAAGTTCAACAATAAAAATACAGTTGAAAACGGACGTTGGATGACAAAGTTATGAATTTTTAACGGACAGTAATAGTCTAAGCCTTTTAAAATATAACTTTAAAAATAAAGTCAAAATTAGCCGACGGGGTCTAAATGAAAGTTTTAGACCTCGTCGATAGCTACGCGTGAATATAAAGAACGTCAAAAGTGGAGTTCGTATGCACAAGTTATAATTTATAATAGCATATTTATGTATTAAAATAAAGTATAAATCATATATATATATATATATACACACACACACACACACACACACCATTAGTAAGGTATTGACGATGCGGTCATTATAAGACAATATTGAATACTTTCGACATTAGTTTACTACAAATATCATTAAATCAATTTTAAAATAGTATTATAAAGGGTGTTTGGTCGTTTAAATAACTATAAGGTCGTTTAAGTGACGATACATGGTAGTTTTTGAAAATTCAATTACTATGAATATGAGGTTCCAGGCTCTCATATTTCTTGCACCATTCTCTTGATTCAAGAGTATTTCTCTTCTTATCCCTGAGCATTTCGGTCCCTAATGATTCGACTTCTCTTTCTATAGTTTTAGTATAGTAAGGTGAGCGTTAAAGCGCTACAAGAATCTTTTTAGAAAAAAGATTTAACGAAGAAGTTCTGATGACCACGGAGTTCTAAGTTTTCTCTAGAAACCCTATAAGTTGAACTACACCTATTACACTTTAAGTTTTACTTATTTTTAAATTCATTATCGTTATTATGAACCTATAAACAAGATTTATCACTGATTCTAAGTCGTTATACTGATTGAGCTACTTACGGAGATGATGACAATGCTAGATTTAGTGAGATGTTTAAAGTGGGTCTTCCAAACAATATACTCTGTATACCAAATGGACCCTATCTCCGATATGATCTTACCTAGTTGTCCCTTATTAACTATAGATCAGTAGACTTTGAATTAATGATGAATCTAGACTAATAATTAGTCGCATTACATATTAGACTAAGACTTAGTGATAATAATACTAGGTTATGTCGAAGGAAAAGACAGTTTCTAGAAGCGAAGCGCCGTCCGAGTTTCGAGTCATCCCTTTAACAAGTGACTGCATAATTACTTTCATCTTACACATAGTGTGACATCCCCATTTTCAGGGCCAGAAAAGACCGATTTTGTTTATGCTTTGTTTAAAAATCAGAGTAATATTTTAAATAAAAGTGTTGCAGAATTTGTCCCAAAACAAAATATGGTAAAGATTTATCAAAAGTATTTCCGTAGAAATGTATTTCATTAAAAAGACTTGGGATGTCATGTTCGATACAGATCATAAGCATAAACAATACAACATAGGCCTTACTACATTATTCCGTATTTACAGGCCTAAAATCCATTAATCTCTCATCCCAAGACATCACATCTATGATCATGCTCCACTACCTGTAATACAAGAAACTGAGTGGGTCAGGCTTGGGAGCCTGGTGAGCACATAGGGTTTTGAACCCACAATAAATAAGTTTATTAGCTTGATCAACCAAACAAACCCGATTACCCATTCCCGTTATCCTCACTTTACGTCCCTAAAACATCTAACACAATGGACCTAGTCTAAGGACTATCATCGGGATGGACACTATTGCTAAGGGGATTCCTCAGCAATAAATGTCCTTGAGGCAACCATGTGGGGGATGGAGTACATCTGGTGAGCACACAGTTCAAATAAACACACAGTTCAAATAAGCACCTACAGGTTGCGAGCCTGCTAGTGTTCCACTGGACTGTCTAGAATAGTCTGTGGTCGTCATCTATACTCCTCTAGATGAGTGGATCATCAATAACATCTATAACAAGGCCTCTCATTATTTTATTTTGTCACACAACAACTATTACATCTACCCATGTTTTACCCAACACATTTTGTAGATATAAAATACATATATAGTTTATATCATTTAAAAAAAATGTATAAAATCGTTCATCCAGCATAGATAGCAAGTATACAGATAATATGCACACACAACACGTAATTTATATAAAATACTTCATATCTATGTGTAAGCTGAAAGTAACTATACACTCACTTGAAAGGTGGTGACTCAGCACTCGGACAACACTTCAATACTCTCAAAACAATTTTCCTTCGATAAAACCTAGTACCAATACCACTAGGGTTTAGTCTAACGTCAACCGCGACTAATTAATAGTCTAGCTATTATTATTATTATTATTATTATTATATAAGCGTTAAATAACACTCAATATAACTCATAATAATAGCCCAAATAATTATTTTAAAGACCTAATAACATTACTATAATTATTTGAAAGCAATATTAAAAATTGCGTAAGCGTAGCTCACTTACAACGAATTTTAAAGAAAACCGGGCTTTATTTGGAGCAGTGTTTCGAAACCGAAAGACCCTTTTTCTTGGGACTCTGGGAGCCTCGGGGCTTCCTTCAGGTGCTAGGGAGGTTCCCTACAGTTTAAGAGGGTTTAGGAGCTAGAGAGAGAAAGTAGTGAGAGAAAAAGTTGAGAAAATGGGTGAAGAAGTCGGCTGCCCTCGCAGCCCTTTTATAGGCTGGTCCTCGGACGTACGCTGAGCGTAACTCGGATAAGGGTTACAGGTGGTGATCTCTGGATGGTGCGACGTGGGCAAGGCTGGACCGAGGAAGGCTCTTCATACGCGGCACGTTCCGAGCTCATACGCTGGGCTTAGCGAAGGGCGACGTGTCACAATCCAAAGCGAATTCAGAGACCATCATCGGACGGTTGTGGCGCTGCCACGTCACCTACTTCGCACCAGGTCTCGCAAATTCGTTTCCGAACTTCAAAAATTTGTATCTTCCACATACGAGCTCCGTTGTTGACGTTCTTTATATCCACGCGAAGGAGGGAACGTACTCTACAACTTTCATTTAGACTCTGTCGGCTAATTTTGAATTTATATTATTAACAAGCCGGGACAGGATTGGTCGGTTAAATTCTCATAACTTCTTCATCCAACGTCCGTTTTCGCCCATCTTTTTCTCGTTACGCTACTCTTAACGATATCTTCGATTCTCGTTCAGGTCGGGTCGGCTAAAAAACCGTCCGATCTAATATTCGAATTTCGGGTTGTACACTGCTAATCCGAAACTTCGAAAAATCATAACTTCTTCATACGAAGTCAGATTTGGGCGTTCTTTTTATCGACGCTCTTAGTTTAACATATTCTACGACTTTCGTTTAGAGCGCTAAGGCTAAATCTCGCTATATCGTAAATTCACTATTTATGCTTCCCGGTATTGTGCTGGTTCTGTCGCGAAACTTCGACAGGTCATAACTTCTTCGTTATAACTTGGATTTCGGCGTTCTTTATATCCCCGGAATCCTTGTTTCGAAAACTACAACTTTGTATAAAGATATCGGGCTTATCTCACACTTTAATTTTGATGCTTATTTTTGTTCCTTATTAATTACACATTTATAATTAAATAATAAGCACATAAATACACATAATTCACATAATGCTCAAATATTTCATCTTTATTACTTCAAAAAGGGTTACAAGAATTGACCTAGACTATTACATTTTCAAAAATGCTTAGCCCTGAAACCCGGGCGTTACAATTCACTCCCCTTAGGATGATTCTGTCTCGGAATCATGCATCAGCAAACAGATGTGGATAGCGACTCATCATGTGATTCTCTGTTTCCCAAGTGAGATTCGGCCCATTCGAATGTTTCCATTGGACTAGCACTAAGTCGACCATCTTGCGTCGTAACTTCTTAGTCTTACGGTCAATAATTGCCTCAGGCTCTTCGATCAGCCTTTTATTCTCATCCATCCTTAATTCTGAGATTGGAATTATGTCGGGGACATCTCCCGTGAATTTCCTCAAATAACACACATGGAAGGTGTTATGTATACCATCGGGTTCTTCGGGTAATTCGAGCTTGTAAGCTTGGTTCCCAATCTTTTGAAGAACTTTGAATGGTCCAATGAACCTTGGACTCAACTTTCCTCGTTTCCCGAATCGTATAAGTCCCTTCCACGGTGAGAATTTTAGCAAAACCGAATCCCCAACTTTGAAGGTCATTGGTCGTCTTTTCTTGTAGGCGTAGCTCTTCTGACGATCCAGAGCTGCTAACATTTTTTCCCTAATCACCTTCAACTTCTCAGCAATCTCATGGACTATCTCGGGGCCCATAAACTGCTTCTCTCTGGCTTCAAGCCAACAAGACAGCGTAGTACACTTCTGTCCATACAAGGCTTGATAAGGTGCCATCTTGATGCTCGAGTGGAAACTATTGTTGTAGGAAAATTCTACCAGAGGTAAGTGCTTGTCCCAGCTACCTTGGAAGTCGAGGGTACATGCTCTCAGCATATCTTCTAGTGTTTGAATCGTTCTTTCGCTCTAGCCATCGGTTTGCGGATGGTAAGCAGTACTCAAACACAACTTTGTACCCAACTCCTCTTGTAGACTCCTCCAAAACCTCGACGTGAAACGACTATCTATCACGATCTGATACAATCGTAAGAGGAACACCGTGAAGTCTTACAATTTCCTTCACGTAAGCATTTGCGAGCTTATCCATAGACCACTTCTCGTTGGCTGCTATGAAGTGTGCACTCTTGGTGAAATGATCCACGACTACCCAAATCATGTCGTGTCCGTTCTTCGTCCTAGGTAGTTTAGTCACAAAATCCATGGTGATGTCTTCCCATTTACGCATGGGTACAGGTAAAGGTTCTAAACTCCCATACGGTTTCTGATGTTGTGCCTTAACCCTTGCACAAGTCACGCACTCGACCACATACTTCGCAACATCGAGCTTCATCGTAGGCCACCAGTAGTAAGGTTTTAGGTCCCTATACATTTTAGTGCTACCGGGATGAATTGAGTAAATGGTCTTGTGTGCTTCTTCCATCAGAAGGTATCTTATTCCTCCCGTCTTAGGTACCCAAATCCGATCTTGGAATACCTTCAGTCCTCGACTGTTCGTACCAAACACTAATGTTTTTCCCAAACGTTCTTCCTTTCGGTCATTCTTCTCTAAAGCTTCTTCTTGGGCTTTCCTGATACTTTCTACAATTGTCGAGACGACTTCGATTCTCAACGCACTTGGCCTTTTCCTTTCAAGGTTGACTTTCCGACTGAGAGCATCAGCAACAAAATTTGGTTTACCGGGGTGGTGAAGTATCTCACAGTCGTAGTCCTTGAGTAGCTCTAGCCAGCGGCGTTGCCTCATGTTCAAATCCTTCTGATTAAATAGATACCGGAGACTCTTATGATCAGTGAACAACCTGCACTTCGTGCCGTAGAGATAATGCCTCCATATCTTTAGAGAAAATACTACCGCCGCCAACTCCAAATCGTGAGTGGGGTAGTTCTTTTCGTGCTCTTTCAATTGCCGAGATGTGTATGCTATCACCTTTTCTCTTTGGGTCAGAACACAACCCAACCCGACTCCAGAAGCGTCACTATAAACCACAAAATCTTCAACTCCATCGGGTAGAGAAAGTATCGGTGCTTCACATAACTTCTTCTTTAGCTTCTCGAATGCCTCATCGTGTTTCTCACTCCACATATACGTAGCTCCTTTATGGGCAAAACTGTTAATGGAGCAGCTACCGAAGAAAAGCCTTGGATAAATCGTCGATAATATCCGGCTAATCCTAGAAAGCTTTAGATCTCTGTGGGACTCTTTGGACGTTCCCACTTCATTACAGCTTCGATTTTTGCTGGGTCAACCATTATCCCTTCTTGGTTAACCACATGACCCAAGAATTGGACTTCTCGTATCCAAAAGTCACATTTGGAGAACTTAGCATAAAGCTTATCCTTCTTTAACACTTCCAACACTTCCCGTAGATGCTTGCCATGCTCCTCTTGGCTTTTTGAGTAGATCAGAATGTCGTCGATGAACACTATCATGGATTTATAGAGGAATGGTTTACAAACCCTGTTCATCAAATCCATGAATGCTGCAGGAGCATTGGTTAGTCCAAATGACATAACCAAGAACTCGTAGTGTCCATATCGAGTTCTGAATGCAGTCTTCTTAATATCCTGCTCTCTCACCTTCAACTGATGATATCCTGACCTAAGATCGATCTTTGAGAAGTAGCTCGAACCTTGCAGCTGATCGAATAGGTCATCAATCCTTGGCAATGGATACTTGTTCTTCAACATTGCCTTATTAAGCTCTCGGTAGTCTATGCACATCCTCATGCTTCCGTCCTTCTTCTTCACGAATAACACCGGAGCTCCCCAAGTTTATGAACTAGGTCGAATGAAACCGTTATCCAACAGCTCCTGAAGTTGCGTCATAAGCTCCTTCATATCCGTCGGTGCTAATTGGTAAGATGCTTTTGCTATCGGTGTTGTACCTGGTAACAAGTCTATACGAAACTCCACTTGCCTATCAAGTGGTAATCTGGGAAGATCTTCGGGAAAGACTTCCGGATAATCACATACAACCGGTATATTCTGTACCTCTTTCTTTTCTTTCTTAGCATCGATTACGAATGCCAAGTATGATGCACATCCTTTGGACAAACATTTTCTGGCTTTCATCAGGGAAATGATTCCAGAATTCACTCTGCGTTTGTCCTCGTACACCATAAATGATTCCTTTTCGGGTGGGTTTACCCTTACTATCTTCTTTCGGCATAATATCTCGGCATCGTTGGCGCTAAGCCAATCCATACCCAAAACGATTTCGAAACTGTTTAACTCTATGGGTAATAGCTCTTCGTTGAATTTGTTTCCGTTTAGGTCGATGACTACGTTCTTAATACGATTACTAACAGGTACGAACTTGCCACTGGCAACTTCTACAATCAGGGCATTATCAAGTTTTTCTACAGGCAATGCTAATTTCCCACCAAATCTATGCAATACAAATGAATAGTTGGCTCCGGAATCAAAAAGTATATTTGCAGTCAAACCATTTACAAGAAAGGTACCTGAAGCGACGTCTGTTGCCTCCTTTGCAGCCTCGAGCGTCATCTGGAAGGTTCTCGCCTTCGGCTTCGGTGGTATGTTGGGCCTTCCCGCATCTTTCTTCTTTGGGCAATCCTTAGCAATATGTCCCTCTTCATGGCACTCATAGCACACCCTCTTGTTGGTGGTGCACTCATTGACATAGTGCCCCGTTTTCCCACACTTGTAGCAGGTTACTTCCTCGCTACATTTTCCCGAGTGCTTCTTCTTGCACTTCTCGCACCATTTCAATTCATTTCCTCCTCCCTAGAACTTCTTTGAACCGAACTTGCTCTTCTTTTCGTTGGGTTTAGCAGACCCTTCAAATTTCCTTTTCTCGCCAACCTCAACTTTGCTGGAAACTCTTCCCTTAATCATATCCTCCACAGACTTGGCAGCCCAGATAGCTGCCTCTAGAGTAGGTGCCTGACGCACTGGCACTGCATACTCCCATGGGAGTCCCTTAGCGTACTTGTTGATCTTTGTCAGCTCATCCGGAACAAGACGCAAGGAAAACTCCATCTTTTTTGTGAAGTTGTTCGTGTATTCATCGATTGACATGCTTCCCTTCTTCAGGGTTAGAAACTGGTTCTCTAGCTCGAGCAGGTTTTGAGCTGAGCAGTACTTTCGTTTAAATTGCACCAGAAATTCTGCTCATGTAGTTGCAGGGGCTCGTTGGGGCTTAAAGTCTTCCCCAAGGTATTCCACCAACGTACAACGCCTCCTCGAAACTGACGTACTGCAAACGTGGTATGTAGTTTTCCTCTTCAATCGCACGTCATGAAAGCTAACTCCATTTCCGAGATCCAATCCATGACCCTGATCGGATCTTCCTTTCCCGTGAAAGTCGATGGCTTGCAAGTCAGAAAATCCTTGTACTTGCATCCATTCATCTCGACTCCATCATCTTGGTTGTTTTGTTGAACTATTGGTGGGTTGGCTTGACCAACAGTCCCACTATAGTTTCCCTCCTCAGTCTGCCCTTCGTTCAACTCGGGCTGTTCGATCTGAATAGTTGCTTCCTCTCGATTTTGCTGGAGAAAACATCTGGTTTCCTCCATTTGACGATCCAACATCGTCTGGATCATCGCTTGCACTCCGACCATCGTTATTAGCTCAACAGCGGCTTCCACAACTGGTATTTGCTCAATCACTAGGGGTTGGTTTCTGTTCCCATTTGCATTCAAATTTTCGCTACGGGTCCTTGCCATCTTGATCTATACACTGAATAAGGTGAATTTAGATCTTTATTTAGGACTGATGTTTAAATCATCCTTATCTCTCCGAAACGTTTACATGCTAGTTCTAATATCGTAGTCGTACGTTTAGAATCCTGAACACATAAGGTTTCCAGATCTGGTCGGCAATAGACCATAGATCCGAACAAATAATAGCATGTCAGACACAAAGCATTTAGCACATAAAAGCATTTTAGGCATAATTCCTAAAATAAGCTAGTGCTCACACCTCACAATCATCGCTTAGCATTCTAAGTTTAAGCCTAGAAATCTTACAAATTCCTAATTCTCTTAAACTAATGCTTTGATACCAACTGTGACATCCCCATTTTCACGGCCAGAAAAGACCGATTTTGTTTATGCTTTGTTTAAAAATCAGAGTAATATTTTAAATAAAAGTGTTGCAGAATTTGTCCCAAAACAAAATATGGTAAAGATATATCAAAAACATTTCCGTAGAAATGTATTTCATTAAAAAGACTCGGGATGTCATGTTCGATACAGATCATAAGCATAAACAATACAACATAGGCCTTACTACATTATTCCGTATTTACAGGCCTAAAATCCATTAATCTCTCATCCCAAGACATCACATCTATGATCATGCGCCACTACCTGTAATACAAGAAACTGAGTGGGTCAGGCTTGGGAGCCTGGTGAGCACATAGGGTTTTGAACCCACAATAAATAAGTTTATTAGCTTGATCAACCAAACAAACCCGATTACCCATTCTCGTTATCCTCACTTTACGTCCCTAAAACATCTAACACAATGGACCTAGTCTAAGGACTATCATCGGGATGGACACTATTGCTAAGGGGATTCCTCAGCAATAAATGTCCTTAAGGCAACCATGTGGGGGATGGAGTACATCTGGTGAGCACACAGTTCAAATAAACACACAGTTCAAATAAGCACCTACAGGTTGCGAGCCTGCTAGTGTTCCACTGGACTGTCTAGAATAGTCCGTGGTCGTCATCTATACTCCTCTAGATGAGTGGATCATCAATAACATCTATAACAAGGCCTCTCATTATTTTATTTTGTCACACAACAACTATTACATCTACCCATGTTTACCCAACACATTTTGTAGATATAAAATACATATACAGTTTATATCATTTAAAAAAAATGTATAAAATCGTTCATCCAGCATAGATAGCAAGTATACAAATAATATGCACACACAACACGTAATTTATATAAAATACTTCATATCTATGTGTAAGCTGAAAGTAACTATACACTCACTTGAAAGGTGGTGACTCAGCACTCGGACAACACTTCAATACTCTCAAAACAATTTTCCTTCGATAAAACCTAGTACCAATACCACTAGGGTTTAGTCTAACGTCAACCGCGACTAATTAATAGTCTAGCTATTATTATTATTATTATTATTATTATTATTATTATTATTATTATTATTATATAAGCGTTAAATAACACTCAATATAACTCATAATAATAGCCCAAATAATTATTTTAAAGACCTAATAACATTACTATAATTATTTGAAAGCAATATTAAAAATTGTGTAAGCGTAGCTCACTTACAACGAATTTTAAAGAAAACCGGGCTTTATTTGGAGCAGCGTTTCGAAACCGAAAGACCCTTTTTCTCGGGACTCCGGGAGCCTCGGGGCTTCCTTCGGGTGCTAGGGAGGTTCCCTACAGTTTAAGAGGGTTTAGGAGCTAGAGAGAGAAAGTAGTGAGAGAAAAAGTTGAGAAAATGGGTGAAGAAGCCGGCTGCCCTCGCAGCCCTTTTATAGGCTAGTCCTCGGACGTACGCTGGGCGTACAGGTCCTCGGACGCGGGGCGTAACTCGGATAAGGGTTACAGGTGGCGAACTCCGGATGGTGCGACGTGGGCAAGGCTGGACCGAGGATGGCTCTTCGTACGCGGCGTGTTCCAAGCTCATACGCTGGGCGTAACGAGGGGCGACGTGTCACAATCCGAATCAACTTCTTAGACCATCATCGGACGGTTGTGGCGCTGCCACGTCACCTACTTCGCACCAGGTCTCGCAAATTCGATTCCGAAAATTCCTATCTTCCACATACGAGCTCCGTTTTTGACGTTCTTTATATCCACGCGAAGGCGGGAACGTACTCTACAACTTTCGTTTAGACTCCTTCAGCAAATTTTGACTTTGTTTTAAAATCTATTTTATTAACAAGCCGGGACAGGATTGGTCCGTTAAATTCTCATAACTTCTTCATCCGACGTCCGTTTTCACCCATCTTTTTCTCGTTACACTACTCTTAACGAGATCTTCGATTCTTGTTCAGTTTGGGTCGGCTAAAAAACCGCGCGATCTAATATTCGAATTTCGGGCTGTACACTACTAATCAGAAACTTCGAAAAATCATAACTTCTTCATACGAAGTCAGATTTGGGCGTTCTTTTTATCGACGCTCTTAGTTTAACATATTCTACGACTTTCGTTTAGAGCACTAAGGCTAAATCTCGCTCTATCGTAAATTCACTATTTATGCTTCTAGGTATCGTGCCGGTTCTGTCGCGAAACTTCGACGGGTCATAACTTCTTCGTTATAAGTCGGATTTCGGCGTTCTTTATATCCCCGGAATCCTTGTTTCGACCACTACAATTTTATATAAAGATATCGGGCTTATCTCACACTTTACATTTGATGCTTATTTTTATTCCTTATTAATTACGCATTTATAATTAAATAATAAACACATAAATACACATAATTCACATAATGCTCAAATATTTCATCTTTATTACTTCAAAAAGAGTTACAAGAGTTGACCTAGACTATTACATTGTCATAAATGTTTAGCCCTGAAACCCGGGCATTACGCACTGATATGAAGTATTTAATATAATTACATGCTATATGTGCCTATTATTTGTGTTCCTGATATCTATGCTAGTTGAACGATTTATACATGTTTTACTTGATTCAAACTATATATGTATTTTGATAACTCTAAATATATTGGGTAAAGATGGGTAGATGAAAGATGATATAGAAGATGAGAGATGAAAGATGCCATAGTATGATGAAAGATAGGATGCCATAGTATGACAAAAGATGTAGGGAATGATAGAATGCCACGACTTTGGAATTGTTATTTTACCAACGATGTAGTCACTTAGAAAAGTATAGCTGACAACTACCAGAATAACTGATGATAATCCCGTAGAACACTATCAGCTATGGACTTAGTGCATATTAGATAAACAATAGCAGCTTTGGACTTAGTGCCTATTAGATTTATACTGGAAGCAATGGACTTAGTGCCTATCAGATAAAAACTGGCAGCTATGGACTTTGCGCCTATGAGATAAACACTAACAGTTATGGACTTAGCGCCTAATTGATAAACACTGATAGCTATGGACATAGTGCCTATTAGATAAACCCTGGAAGTGATCGACTTCTTGTCTATTCCTTAGGGCAAATCCTTAGGAACAAATATAAAAGAATACCTATTGAAAAGTATCATGGATGAATCCATGAACTAGTACTGTCAGCATAGATGATACTTAGGGTAGATCGTTAAGAATAAAGAATAAAATGGGGATGAGAAATCAGGTTAACTGTTTGGTAATTAAACATATTAATTATATTATTGTGGGTTGAAAACCCTATGTACTCACCTGGTTTCCCAACCTGACCCACTCAGTTTATTGTATCACAGGTAATGATATTAAAAAATACATTCTACCGAGAGATTCAAGGTGTATTAGGCCACTAGTTTAATTACTATAACGCTTGTAATAGTTGGTTATGCTTAGTATTAATGATGACATCCCAATGTTTTAATATAAATAAAATACATCTCCTTGGAAATGCTTTGATAATATCATGATCATATTTTTGGAAACAAATTCTACAATATTATTACTCAAAAAAGGATACTTTGCTCTTAAATAAGCATCAACAAATCGGTCTTTTCTAGCCGTGAAATTGGGGATGTGACATCCATGATATGAAGAACTACCATGATATGAAGACTAACCACGACCTCATGAAGAAGAATCATAAGAGGCATGAGAAGAAGCAACATCAAAAGAAACCGGTGCAACAGTTGAATCAGTAACTGATTGCAGAAACAACTCATGACTCTCAACTTGACAGACAAGATCATGGAAGTTTGATCGTGGAGAGACGAGTTGATGTGTGGTGGAGAATGTCTCAAAAGTGGAGCCAAGACCACATAGAAACCGTTGGGATTTATCACCATCCTCAAGAGGATGACCAACTGTTGTGAGCTGATCACATATACTCTTAAACTTGTGACCATAGTCAACAACCATGGTGGATCCTTTCTTGAGATGACGAAGAGAATCACGAGTATGCGTCAATTCAAGAGAACCATGGCGATAAGTGGCTTGAAGTGCAACTGTTAGGCGTGTCAAACCCAACAAATAAAGGGGTACGATATACTCCAAAAGAATCCTACTATATTGCACTAAAAGGTAGTACAAGGAAAGCAAGGTCGATCCACAGAGACACGGGATAATTAGTCTATACCTCTTTGTACAAGGTACTATGGTCACCAACAATAAAAAAGGGGGTTTTAGAGTAAAATAATTAAACAAACACTTAAAAACACACACAATCAGCTAAATGAGTGAATTAGATTCAGATTTTGTAAGGACTCCAACTTCATGTATGACAACTTAGCAATGTGACTCAAAGATGACACAATATTCATTCAATTCTATCTAAGTTGGTACTTGAAAGTGCTAATAAGCTCTAACACTTCCCATTCACCATATTAATTAACCAAAACAAGCTCTTTGATTAACCCTAACCTTATTAACCTAATCTAAACAAGCTCTTAGAATTAGATTATATGATTGCATGAAGCTTTATGTGAATGTTCCCAACAACACCCAATACTCCTCATAAGCTCGGGAGTGTAAAAGTGTATGAATAAGATTTACACTAAATTCATTCAATAGAGATCAATTCAATGCTTGTTACTTGTTCAATTTCACAAAACAATTACGGATTTTTGTAAAAGAGATAACTTGAATGACCTAACCCTAATTCAAATGGCCAATAAGAATCACAATTAGAATCAAACATTCGATTGAAGCAAAATCAAATTCATTAGATAGAAATTAAGAACAAACATCATGTCATATGATTGAAGTCACTACCAAGAAGTCAAAACATGAAATTAGATAAACTAGGGTTCTAGCCACACATGGATAGAACAAGATCACAAGAATAAAAGATGGAAATAATGTGCAATTACAACTTAAAAATACTAGAAATAATGTTTCCACATGATTGCTAATCAAACCCTTGCAAAAACCTTTGAAATCCCCTCTCCAAATGTGCTCTGATATGTTGTGTCTGTGAAAAAATGGCCCTTAACCCGTAATATGAAAGATAGGAAAAACTGCCAAAAGTTGGTTTCTGGGTCGAACACGACCCGTGTTGAACATAGAATAAATCTGACACGGCCCGTGTTCAGCATGGTCAATAGCTCCTCTTTTTGGTCAACACGGCCCGTGTTGGTTTTGCAGTGTAAATCCAACACGGCCCGTGTACCCCTCTGACTCCGAATCCAAACTTGATTTTTCCAACTTTTTCGTTCTTCGCCCGATCATCCCAAAATCTTCACCAATGCTTCCCGACACTTCCTAAAGCGCGTTCCAACCTCCGGTTTACCTGAAAAGACATGAAAATGTGCAAATAAGGTTGTTCTAGAGACTAACATGAAATATGATGAACTGCAAGACAAATGAAAGACAATTATGCTAAATAGAGCATGAAATGGGACTAAAAGGTGTGCAAAAAGGTGCACAAAATGCACCTAACAGCAACCCATACAACATGAGAAGAGTTATGGCCTAAGGTTTCAGCCATGACTTCTTCAGATAAAGAAGATTGGATGAGAATTAAGTCCTGTTAATCAGCAGCAACCCATGAGGTGTAAGGAGGATTGGGTACTGTGTTTCCTCCGGTGACAATGGTGGGTGATAGCTTGGGAATGGAACCGTCGATATAGCCTGAAAGATTCTAATATGATAAGAGAGGGAGCATTTGTTTTCTTTATAAGAGATAATTAGTGGATGCGAGTTTAATTGTGAGCATGTGAAGAACAATTGCAAGCGGGAAAGGTGAATCCGAGTTGTTGACCATGGTGGAGAAGGAAAGAGAAGGCTGTCAGGAAGGTTTAGGCTGATACCATGTAGGGTTTTCAATAATCACTGTGTATTTGGTGAGATGTGTATTGAATACTTTATAATGGAAATTACAACAAAGTTTCATAAATACAAGATATACAAAATTAATATTAAAAACTAAGACTTAAAGAATTATTCCTATTAAATCATATAAATAGTAAACTAAATAAAAAGAAAAAGGAAAAAACAAATAAAAGGGGAAAAATATCATTTCAAACACATTCAATTCTTAAATGGACAAAAAATATAACAAAAAGCTTATTTTAGACCAGTGTTGTAACTCTAAAACATTTTGGACCAAAATCTTAATTTTTGACAAACCATAGGGACCAAATTTATAATTTTGTGTTATATATATATATATATATATATATATATATATATATATATATATGTATGTATATATATATATGTATATGCAATGCATCATTTTTCACAGATGACATAAGAAAAGAGTTGATCATTTTGTTAAAATCATAAGAACAATTTCTTTTTGACGATTTCATAGATGCCCGATCTTTTTTGCAAATGTAATCTACGAAAAAGATGACTATTTAAGTAATCCTAATAATTTTTTATCAATTTCCGAGTATCTATATCCATCTATATCATATCATACTAGATTATAAAGAAAATATTTTTTCTTTCACCACATTCATTTGAAACTCTCAACTTTTCATATTTCCATATAATATACTTAATTTATTAATTTAATATGTTTTTAGTTGTAAACATTATCATAAATGGAACACTTTATGACTTATCAATATGATATACTTAATTTGTTAACTTGAATATATTGTTAAATAAATAACCTACATTAATATATCAAATAAGCTTAAAAATTTAGTGTAAAATTTAAAACCTAAAGTAAAATATCAAATAATGTTTAAAAAAAATTCAATATATTTTTTTTAACATAGTTAAAACGAAAACATTGAATATAATAAATATAAAAGAACCTAAATTGAAAAATCAAATTAACTAAAAGGTGTCTGAAAACTATATTTTATAATAACTAAAATTCAATTAAGTTGTTTTTTTAATTAATTTATAATAATAATAGTTAAAAATAATCGAAACTTAGAAATTAAATTATGTCAGATTACAAACAGTTGTTGATAATTTAAATAATTATCATGATGAAATTAAAACACCGTCATTTTTTTTAAATTAATAAATCATAGCAATAGTAAATTAAAATAGTTGACAAATATAACTAATGTTATACACACGTAAAACATAAATAGATACCATTAAATGATTTGATTTTAATAAGCGTTATTTTATATATTGTTCAGATTAATTATAATTTTATATAAACTAAATGTAATAATTATTATTTTATAGTTAATATAAATGATATAACTATTTTCAATAACATAAGATTACCAAAAGTTTTAATTTTATTTTGCGCAACGCGCGGGCATTCGCCTAGTATACTTATAAAGAAAGCATTTTTCATTTCATCACATTCATTTGAAACTCCCATGCATTTTGCCTTTCACCACATTCACTTGAAACTCCCATGACTTTTAAATTTCTTTCTAATAATAATTGTAAGTTGGTTAATAAGGTTAAATAAATATCAGACTTAAAGTGTAATCATATATAATCTAAATTTCAATATTAAAATAATATCTTACTTCTACTTATAAAGTTATGTTTTTTAACTTTAAACATATTATACTTAATTTATTAGTTTTATATCTTACTTCTACTTATAAAGTTATGCTTTTTGACTTTAAACATATTATACTTAATTTATTAGTTTTAATAAAGTGTTGGATGTAAACCATTATCATTTTAAAGATTCAAATCTGGATCAATTTGTATACAATACTTAAATTATTAATTTAAATATAACATTACAGTGTCAACTTAAATATAAATTTTAGTTTAACTTAAACAACCCAAAAAATATTTTGTAAATAGTTAAAAGTAATAAATTGTAGTGTCTTTCTAATAATGATTATAAGTTGGTTAATAAGGTTAAATATATATATCAAACCTAAAGTGTAATCATAAATAAACTAAATTTCAATTTTAAAATAATATCTTTACTTCAACTTATAATGTTATCTCTTTACTTTTAACATATTATACTTATTTATTAGATTTAAAATGTTGTTGTATGTAACCATTATCAGTTTAAAGTTACAACTTTTGAATAGTTTGGACAAAATACTTAAATTGTTAATTTAAGTATAACATTACAGTGTCAACTTATAGGGATGGAAATGGGGCGGGGTTGACCATCCCTGTCCCCATCCCTGAGTGTCTAACCTCATCCCCATCCCCGATGGATGCGGGGAATCAAATCTCATCCCCTTTGTATTTTGGACTTTTCCCCAACCCAACCCCGACCCATCCCCAACTCATCCCCAATCTATCAACATAATAAACTCAACTTACACAAAGAAACCAAGTTTAATAAACGATCAAAACCAGATGCCACAATCAAATTCTGTTTACATCAATAATAAAGTTTAACAAACATCAAAACGAAAAGTGACGATTTGGTATACAAATCGTCGAATGAAGTGACGATTGACGAACTATTGAAATTGGGAACATAATTAGCTATACAGACTCTATCATGGTCTAATATAGATTAATTCATTTTAGTGGACTTAATTCAAATTCAATAAATGAAATATATATATATATATATATATATATATATATATATATATATATATATATATATATATATATATATATATATATATATATATATATATATATATCAAAGTGGGGGCGGGGCGGATTGGTGATTGTTATACTCGGCCAGGCCCCATCCCTAGTTTTAACATAATGGGGATCCTCGGCCCCATACCCGGTACCCATTTTAACGGGGAATACCCGTCCCCGATTGGGGTGAGTCAACCGGGTTCCCTGTCAGGTCGGGTGAAATTTCCATCCCTATTAACTTAAATATAAGTTTCAGTTCCACTTAAAAACCCAAAGAATATTTTGTAAATAGTTAAAAATGATAAATTGTAGTGATAAACGCAAAAACTAAATTGTAATCTCAATTTAACTAAAATATTTCCTAAAAATATTTTTATAATCGTTAAAAGTTTTCAAATAAGTAGCTTAAATAACTTACAATTACAATAGTTAAAAATAACTTTATATAAATGATTATATTATTACCTTTAAATTAAAAAATCAATGTTTGATGTTTTAAATAATTATAATAATAGAAATTAAAACATTAAACAAATAAATTCTAAAGAATTAATTAACAATAACAAAAATATAAATAACATTAAACCATATATTATATTTAATTTTATTCATGTGTAACTCGCGAGTAAAAGTAATTCAAGCAATTGAGATTATGCAGTTATAATAGATTTGTATATTATCATATAATTCAAAATAATCAATTTAGCATACAAATTATTATATCAAATTTAACAACATCATTATTGTTATATTTATATATATATATATATATATATATATATATATATATATATATATATATATATATATATATATATATATATATATTTCTAAAGACTTCATTTCTACAGAACACACATAATTTCAAGTATATAATGTTTCAGCAAAAGGCACGGACATTAATAATACAATTAGACATTTTTCGTCGGTTCTCCTTTTTCCACAAACAAACATCATTTTTTTGTTTGGTTTTCTTTTTATTACCCAGTAGGCTCGTAACAAACACTATATAAGAGATTAGCATCAGATTCTGTAGGGCCAAAATTACCATGGAAGAAGCATGACCCACAAACGATTTTACCTAATACCTCTCCCTTCATGTTTCAGTTTTGTTTTTATCTTTTTGTTTTTAAAAATATTCAAATGATAATAACATGTCAGGATATCATTAACTCGATCAATTTATTTTGGGCAAATTATAAAAATTTTAAAATATTATAAATACTACAAATATATTCCACACAATACCTTTGAACAGAAGACAAAAATCTTCAACTGAAAATACATTAACCTTATATAAGAATATTCTTGTTTGTATCCAAATTTGTTTCAATTCGTTACTAATTCTTTTGATCCTTTATTGTACCACTTATGATGATTTTAATAATTTATTTATTTTTTGTTGAATGACAGAATTATATTAAAAATCTATAGCAAGAAAAACCATTACAATAAAGTGCAAGCTAAAACTGCATTTTCAAATCAAATAACACAGTTAATATTAGTTTTTCTACTCCTATTTAAAATCCAAAAAATGACATATCAACCAAATTATCAAACAAATCATATTTCATAGGAATACAAGACCCGAAAAGAAGAGAGTTCTGAAAACTCCACAAATACATAAAAATGAAATAACCACTGCATCAAAAGCCTTCTATTGATCTCTTGTAAACCGAACCGAGTCCTCCAACTACAAATGGACTGAATATTAAGTGAAGAAGGAATATTGTTCTTCCTTTTGAAAATAGAAGTTGAACATAAGAGTAATTTTCATGATCGATATTAGTCTTTTATTCATACGATGATCTTATGACAATTAAAAAAATTACTACTCTAAATTCTAATCATGAAACAACCTATGAATTATTAATCGTATCAATAAACAAGGAGCAAAAGTTTTACCTTTTATATATATGTATTCTTTTGATATTAAAAACTTTTATTATTCCAATGAATATCGCTTAAAAGTTAATTGCGTTTGGTGGTGTTATGTCATGAGTCCCAACACTGGTGATGTTTTGCATTGTAGATTCTTTTTTCCAATCAAACTTTATAAAAGTTGAAATAAAAGGCAATCATTGCAAAAATTATTGTAATGTGGATGTATAAATAAATATAAAAGCTGGTCAAACTGAGTTGACTGGCAGTAGAAGGGACAATATATAATATATCGTGTTCTTTCACATTTTCTCCTGTATACTTTCTCAATGTTAAAAAGTAGTTGCCTGGGTTCGAACTTCAATAATTTTTACTTTATTTATTTATTTTTTAAACGGCGATTTTATAAAAAAAAACATAAAAAAAATCCGACCAACTACAAACACTAAATTTACCCCACATGTGATCCAATTATACACCATAGAAATAATAATATCCGTCGTTTTGGAAGGAGAATAATGGACGTTGTTGAAAAGTTCGTCGTTCCTCACTTTCCACACATTCCAAAGGAGACAATAAACAATCGCAACAAAAATCATTTTCTTCTTTGGGCAACGACCCCAATTAGCTGCAAAAGCAATGACCTCGGTGACAGAGTCGAAAACTGGGAGAGGAATGCCGCACCATTTAAATATCCAAAGCAAGACCTCACGGGTGAAGGGGCACCCATAAAGAATGTGATCACTAGAATCGGTACCACCTGGACACAAATGACATGAATCTGAGGGGATGTTCACACCTCTATGCATTAGGGCGATGGCAGTCGGAATACGATCAAGACATGCTCTCCAAATAAAACAAGTGACTTTGAGAGGAACCACCGTGAGCCACGAAGTTGGATTTGACACAACACAAGTAAGTTTAGAATCAATGAGGCACCTGAGATTATTCACATAAAAATCTCCATTGGAATTAGGTTTGGAATCCCAAGCATCACCTACATCAGCAAGGGGGAAGTTGGAAAGAAGCGGTGCATAAATGATCAAATTCCAAAGATTCAGGAGGCCTCTAAGGGATTCTTTTCCACCGCCAGGTAAAACCGGAGGGGGAAATTCTATCATAGATAAAGCAAGATTGTTTGAGGTCTAATTTAAGGAGATGGGAACATCTGGTGGCAAAGAACCACCTCCAAACTAGTTGTCGAGCCAGAATAAAGTATTGCTCCCGTTATCGACTCTGTAATTCAGGATAATGTCAAGGCTAATACCCATATCTCCAAGATCCTTAATAAATTTAACGATATTCCCCTAGGTGCCAGGAATGGAGAGTTTGGAAAGTTTAGTCACAGGCTTTCCCACGAGATTATGAATACTACTAACAGCTTACCTCCGAAGATCTTTGTTCCCATTTTGAAACGCCAAATCCATTTTAAAAGAAGGGATAAATTAATACTCTGAAGAGATCCCAAACCCAAACCACCATTATCTTTTCTAGCAAAAACCGTTTTCCAATTGACCAAACATATTTTATTTCTTTCTTCAGTTCCTCCCCATAAGAAGCGTCTACAGATCCTCTCAAGGTCATTAATAACAGTTATATGGGCTTTGAAGAGAGAGAAGCAGAAAAGCGGCATGATATCCAACATATACTTGGCGAGAGTGGCTCGCCCACCAAAGGAGATGGTTCTGGACTTCTACGATGAAAGTTTGTATTGAACCCGATCGATGATAGGTTTCCAATTCTGCCTCAAAGACATGTTTGCGTTGACGGGGACTCCCAAATAAAAAGGAGAGTGGCGGCTATGTATCATAAAATAGATGCACAATTGGCCACCTCACTATCATGGACATCAATACCGAAGACACACAATTTGAGGAAGTTAACATTAAGACCTGAAACAACATGAAAACAACGAAGGATTCAGGATAGATTAGTAAAATTGGAGCATGATCATTTACCAATGAAGATTACATCGTCAACATAAAAAATGTAAGAGATTGTGGGGCATAAATTAGGTAGTTGAATGCCATGGTAGGAGGATTGAAGGCAATCAATTTTTATAACAACACTTAAGCCTTCCATGTTAATAATGAATAAGAAGGGGGGGGGGGAGAGGATCACCTTGGCGAACTCCCTAATGATAAGAAACTCCAAGGTTGGAGACCCGTTGATAAGAACTGAGGCCCGTGAAGAGGCGAGAAAACCTGTAACCCAGAAGCGCAATCGATTACCAAAGCCCATTTGAGACATAACTGAATTCATGTAGTGCCAATTGACATAATCAAAAGCCTTGTTAAAATCGACCTTTAAGAGGAAGGTTTTTTGTTTGACTTTCTTGGCCCAAGAGCATAACTCGTTGATGATGAGTGGACCGCCAAGGATTTTTCTGATGGGCTTTGAGCATAACAAACAATCCCTATATGTGCATGCAACCCTAATATACTTGGATCTACGTTTTCTCTAATTGAGCATACAAGTATTGAACATCAAAAGGAAAACCCTATGCGGTATCTACTATTATCGAAAATCATAATAAAAGATAGTAAACATACCTTTAATTGTTATGTAGTAGTAACAATTTGAATCCTTAGTGTTATTGAAGCTTCGAGAGCAAGCACCACAAATGTTGTGCCTCTAATGGTTCACACCCAAACTAAGAAAAAGGCTGAGAGAGGAGAGGGGAGGATAATACTTGAGAATTTCAGCTACCTTTCTTAGGGTTGGAGTGGCCGAAATCAGGAGGGGTATAGCCCTTTATATAGCTGTGTTAGCTTAGAGCCAAAGCTAGGGTTTTAAGGAGGAAACCCTAATTCCTTAGCTTAGGCCTAAGCAGCCCAAAAACTCCATCCAAGAGACCCTTGGATGAAATTTCTAGGGCCTTCCTAGAAGATTTCGTCTAAACCATCTAGGAGGTTCTATAGCCTAATTCCACAACTATCAATAAATTGCCAAACAACCCCTGCACTTTTAATTAATTCCTTTAATCCCAAAATTAATTTCAAATAAATTTCTGATTAAATATTAATTAAATAATATGATTTCTAATTATATATTATTTTGATAATACATTAATAAATCCATTATCTCAATTTTTATCCAAATAATAAATATAATCTCTCTCTCCAAAATTTATGTTGTCCAGTTGCTAGTATGAGGGCAACCCAAAAGGACTGTGCTACTATCAATTTAAGTATATACCAATTATAGTTATGGGCTTAGACGCCTAATCCAATAGTCTACCACTTGGATAAGTCTAATAACTATATTTGCCAATATAAATTTAAAAATTGACTAGCAAATTTTATCTCTCAAAGTCGTTGTCGAACTCTGAACCAGTCAGTTACGTGTTCTCAGATAAGTGATCAAATATTCCTCCGTTCTACAAGATATTATATAGACATGATATATGGGTTATAATCAATCTCATTGTCCAAGTTTTGTTTCCCGATTTCTGATTTATGACGACTGATTCAGACTAGCAATTGCACACACCAATTCAGTCCAGGCTTGGCCAAGCGCTTTAGATGTCGACATCAAATCATCGAGGGGTCCACATATATCGGTTTTCCCGTTAGGGAAAAAGGAACGGATAAACTACGACTTATATGCTTGCAATATTCACTCATCAAATCATGCACAACAATACGTTTTATAACATCAAGTTACTGATGTATTTATGTATGATTAATGCACAACTTACTCGTAAACAACAACTCATATATCTCTGTTTTAAGAATATAAGATATTATCGTCTCAAAATTACTCATGATAAAATCGATGAAGTAATTCTCTGAGCGTGGGTTTATCCAATACTTAAAATTCCCTTTTTTCAAGTACTCATGAACATTGCAGCAAAACTATTGCTATGTCTAAACCCTTAGACAATCTACAATTCAATTCATGATAGTCTTAATTCGCTACTTACTTCCAAAAGTACGATCGACTGTGAAGTTTTGAATAATCTAATTAATCGGGAAGTAAAACATGCAATGTGAAACACAATTATTACCCAATTAACTATGGTCTCAAAAATATTGAATATAAATAAAACTCTTATTATTTAATCACCATGTTAACTATTCTTTATTCATTGTATAATGTTTTGAGTAATCAACTAAACACTTGATTTAAGCATCATTCATTCCATGTTATAAACATGCATACCATGTCTCTTTATGGTCCTTCCTTTGTGAACAGATTGATCGGACACCATTCAAATGATGCTCATTTCACAATTCCAAATTCTTGTTACTACTAAATGTGTTAGAGTTCAACCTTACATGCAATATCCTTTGTGATGTCGAGGCTTCAAAGTCACAAAGACTTTGCCAACGATATTACAAAATGTTCCTTTGAAACTTTGTTACTTAAAACAATTATATGGAAACGAAGTCTCAAATTCAAGGTATACACCTTGAACACTTCCTTGCATTAAAGTTCATAACTCACATGTAGATCAACTCCCCCTATGGAAACATTTCCAAATTCTCATATGACCATCAATTTTGATCAAGAATCATCCCAATCTAAAACATGTCAATATGGTTATTCCAAACCTAACCATACTTCCAACTGTCCACAAGGAACCGATCCTTTGGTAAAACCTCAGAATGTTCTTGACAGTTACTCAACAACTTTAGTTGCATCCTGTTCTAGTCCTTTTCCCTCTCAATGCCCAGACATTTGGAAAAATCAGAACAAGTGAATATTATTGCATATGATATCTATCCTATATCTGAAGCATATGAGACTCGATTCATAATGTCTTACATAAAGTCCTGATATCTGATCATTCTCCTGCTATAATATTTCCATATATCTAATTTCCTTTGTTAAATCATTTCAACATTTTTTATTAAAGCTTCAATCTAAACTTTTAGATTTGAAATGAAGTATGAGTGCCTTCTCCCCTAAATCTTTCTATAGCGAAACAATTTCCAAACTTTGCAACTTGCAAATTGAAATATTTGTTTCCTACAACCAATATTACCAACCTACAATATTCATCATAACACTTACTCTCCCGTTAGCATAACAACTATGCTCCCACTACATTTGACATGTATCCAGAAATCAACTAGACTTCTAGAAATCAATACTTTTTGACTTTCTTACTAAAGTGCATATTTCAAATATGTAATGCTTCGATAAGTCTTTAGTCAGAATTCTCAAGCTCATACACTTTTCATTAGATAGCATATGTGTATGTTTAAACCATTTCAGAACTTATATATATATATATATATATATATATATATATATATATATATATATATATATATATATATATATATATATATATATATAGAAGTCCCGAACGTTCAAACTATTTCTTGCCATTTCTCATAATTCAAACTATGAAAAGAGATGTCGTAATCATATTGCGAATTTTGAGAACGCAATTAACACAACCATTAACCACAATGATATTTATCAAATCTTTAAAATCTACTAGCAAAGGTGTTTCCTCATAATCATTTTCATGAATTAGAGAGAAACCTTTTGCCACCTATATTTTATGGTGTATGTGTTCCTATCCATGTGAATCTATCAATTTCAGCCTACAATCATAAGACAAGGTTTATGAAAAATTCAAATTTAACTTTCACGGACTAAACTTTACTTATTCTTAATTTCCTGCCATATGGTAGCACAAGGGTTTACCAGTGCTTCCATGTTGTTTAAGCAGTTCACTCATATTGATCAATGTACATTCACTGACCAACGTGCTGTGCCTTTTTTAGTCAAATGAGAACAATAGAACTCATAAGCATTACCAACTTAACTGGAAGATGCACAGAAACAAGAATTTGTCAACTTAACACCATAGGTTATCAACCTCTGGTCATGTGATAGTGATTACTAAAAGGTTATTCTTGATTGACTCCTGAAAATCTTCAAGATCATTAAGACTCCCACTGACTTCTTGACATATAAAAAATTTTCTTTTAAGGAACATTCCTCGACAATAAAAACCAAATATTCAAAAGTTAGTGTGAATTCTCAACAAGAAAAACACTTCACAAAATTTGTCTTAGTTTATCCTTTGTTTTAACCAAAACATCACAACTACCAATTCCAAATGTGCTAGAGTAAGAAAACAATATTAATCCACATTAGTACGAAACTAGCTTCAAGATACAAATCAAAGTAACTAGAGTATGACTCTAAAACTTGATTGGAAATGAAGTATGACACATCTCTCGATTGAACTATTTCAACAATAGCTGATTCCTCTTCTTAGTCAAATAATTGCACTTATATGTTCTTCAAGAATCAATTATAATATAGTTCCATAACCATTAAGATGATTATAAAAAATGATACTAAAGTAATCTCCTCTCCTTTCAGATTGGAGAAACTTTTATCTTTCTGCCTAATGGATTCTTCTTATTCGTTCTGTCACTCGTTGAAACTTTTCAAATATCAGAATTATGCTTAATCTTATAAACACAACCATATTTATTGAAAGAATCCATAAATCATGAAGAATAAAATCATCATCCTTTGTGGTGGATCTGAATAGTCTACATGAATGTGTACTAGATCCTTTAGTCTTTCACTTGACTCACATAAACAAATGATCAACGAATTAGTCATAATATTCCAACGATCAAGATTCTCATACATCACACTATTAAAATTGCATGACTCCAAGTTTCTATCCAATTGAAACTTGGGTGATGAGAATTCCTTTTCACTTGGTCAATTATGACATTACCACAAGTGATATAACAAGAATCAAATCCACAACTAATATTGTTAATAATAGAAATGTAAACAATACTCTCATAAATGCCATTGCAAGGAAATACAAAGTAAACTTGATAAATCAACAATTCACTTTTATTGATAATAAGCGGAAAACTTTGTCCTTACAATGCAAAATATGAAAACAATGTATCTAGACATTTCCTACACAATCTATTAATATATCATAACTCCTAAGCAGTAGCTCAAAAATCTAATCATCAAACTATGCGACAGAAATCCATCTCTCACGATCAATTTCAACTTAACTCTTCTTAAGCTTCATTCTTTCTCTTAGATCATGTGAAACATCAAAATGTGATCATCACATAATGTATTAAGAATCTATGAATATGAACTTATTAAAATAATCGAGTTAAATAGTGGATATACCTGAAGTATAGCCATACGACTTGACTTTACCAACTCTAAGATCTTTTAGGTAGTCAGGACAACTTCACAACCAATGCCCCTCCAATTGGTAATAAAAACATATGGACCATTTTGGATTAGCACATGGAACTATCTCAGAACTAGCCTTTCTCTTTACCAAATGGTCAAAAGGTTTTCCCTTGGCCGATCCCCTTCCATTGGGAAGATAAATCTTTTTTGGACTACCATTGTTGTCATCGTCAATGTCCATGTAAATTTGGGAGACAAAGCCTTCAAACACTTTTGCTTGACTTGTGCCCTTAAGCATTCTGCTTCAGCAACAATCAACATATGTGTTAGATCAATTAGGGTAACATCGTGGTCTCTCATATAGTAGTCTTTAATAAACTGACTATACGATTTAGGAAGCAAAAGTAGAACCAAGTCAATGGCTAGCTCCCTTGGGAAAATGACACCCAACATCCCCAATATGTCAATGTATGATTTCATTTTCAGAACATGCGCACATACATATATTCCATCTTGATTTTTACATGCCACCATGCTTGAGTAACTTCATACTTTTCAACTTGAAGAAAGCATGACTAAGGGAGAGTCACTGGAGGAGGTGGAGGAAGAGTTGGAGAAGCATGATCTCGAGTTCCACCATTGCTTGAAGAAAGGAATATTCTTTCACCTTGATCAACATGTGGAAGATCATCTTTAGAAGGAAGAGGAAAACCACTTCCCAAAGAACGAGGAAGACCATTATTGTCTGAACTTTATAATAGGAGAAAGGAGAATTCAAGTTAGTTGATTTTAATCCTTAATTATTAACCCATAAATTTAAATTAAGTTTATGATCCATATTTTCTCTTCGAACTTTAAAGAGGGATGGCGTAATCAAATTCGAATCTATTTTAGGTAGGTAAGGTTTTACCAATTTCAGTCTCATGAAACTCCTAGATCTTTGAGATTCATTGAAATGTTCAATGGCATGTTTAATCTCGACTATACTCTCACTTTGTGACTGGGATGTCAAGGATAAAAAACGAGATGTGAGTAACCATGCAAATTAGCTTGGTACTATCGATATCATTTATCATCTAATCAATGTGTCGGTTAACCACACACACTCTATTAACCAATGATAATTTACAAGACACTCATTTCCACTCTTTATTAGTCCATATTAGTGTGCATGTTAACCACACACGCTTCACTAACGACTTATATAAAGTGCAATGTGCAATTTCGTGGATTAGCATCAAATTCACATTTTTCCTAAAGTAATCAAGAGTAGGATTTTAGAAAATAGTTTAGTAACTTTATATCATTATACTTTTAATGAGATTATGTCCTATCAAACCCGTTCGGCTAACGACCCTCCACCATACAAGAGAGCGGTGGGTAAGAATGGATACCGAATGACGGTCATTTTATAAACCGTTTCCGTAAACTCCCCTTATAGTATGGCTTCGTGAATGAGGCGTACTAGCAATTTGACTGACTTTTCTTATACATATAATATTTATTAAACTTTTAATTATATACATAGTATAAGGTGTATTTTAAAACATTTTAAAATACTAGGTTTAATTACTAAATTTCAAAAATTAAAACAATCATAATTTAAGTTTACAATTACACCAAATGATTTAATAACTATTTATTAATTAAACATTTAATTAATTTATTAAATCAATTTTAGAATTATCCATTAAATTAATCAACAAAATTTAACCTAATCCACTCCCCTAATAATTTTCGAAAATATGGGAGGGATCCACAAAATCTTGCAGTTATCTAGTTAAACAAGTATGAAGATAATTACCAAAAATAAGAAATTTCTATCATATCTAGAAATTTTCAAAAATATGGAAGGGATCAAACAAATCTTGCAATTATCTAGTTAACAAATAAGGAGATAATTGCCAAAACTAAGAAATCCCTACCAAAACCCTAATTTCCAAACATGGGCAAATCTTGGGGAGGAAGACAATGATTTCAAATCCTTGCCATGATTTTGAAAAAACATAGGGTTAGGAAACCCTAAAAACGAAATCTTGTAGGCCAACGGAAAGGGTTACAACCCTTTTCCAAAATTTCGAAATCTAGGGTTAGGAAACCCTAAATTGCGAAAAAAACTAAGTCCAAAAGGGTTTATTTTCCATAAACCCTAATTGATCAAATTCAACCAATTACGCCACATTCAATAGAAAATAAATCTAGGCTCTGATACCACTGATGAGTTTTGATCATAACAAACAATCCCTATGTATGCATGCAACCCTAATATACTTAGATCTATTTTTTCTCGAATTGAGCATACAAGTGTTGAACATCAAAAGGAAAACCCTAGGAGGTATCTACTATTTTCAAAAATCATAACAAAAGATAGTAAACATACCTTTAATTGTTATGTAGTAATAACAATTTGAATCCTTAGTGTTGTTGAAGCTTCGAGAGCAAGCAGCACAAATGTCGAGCCTCTAATGGTTCACATCAAAACTAAGAAAGAGGATGAGAAAGGAGAGAGGAGGAAAAGACTTGAGAATTTTGGCTATCATTCGTAGGGTTGGAGTGGACGAAATCAGGAGGGGTATAGCCCTTTATATAGTTGTGTTAGCTTAGAGCCAAAGCTAGGGTTTTAAGGAGGAAACCCTAATTCCTTAGGTTAAGGCCTAAGCAGCCCAAGAATTCCATCCCACAGGTCCTTGGACAAAATTTCTAGGCCTTCCTAGAAGATTTTTTCTAACCCATCTAGGAGGGTTCTATAGCCCAATTCCACTACTATCAATAAATTACCAAACAACCCCTACATTTTTAATTAATTCCTTTAATCACAAAATTAATTCCAAATTAAAAATTTATCATTAAATATTAATTAAATAATAGGATTTCTAATTAATACATTATTTCCATAATAAATTAATAAATCAGTTATCTCAATTTATTATCCAAATAATAAATATAATCTCTCTCTCAAAAATTTATCTTGTCTAGTTGCTAGTATGAGAACAACTCAAAAAGACTGTGCTACTATCAATTGAAGTATATACCAATTATAGTTATGGGTTGAGACACCTAATCCAATAGTTTCACCTTACATGAAACTAGTTTGAATGTCGTCAATCACTATGCCGATGACCTACTTAATACGATTTGCCATAGCCTTAGAAATAATATTATAAAGGCTTCTGATAAGACTGATGGGGTGGAAGTCATTTAGAGTGAGTGGATCCGTGATTTTAGGAATTAGAGTGATACAAAAAGAGCTAACACCCTTAGCAACAGACCCACAAGCTTCAAAATTCCTAACGAACCTTATAACGTCATCCTGCAATATAGTCCAATATCTTCTAAATAATTGGAATGTGAAACCGTCAGGCCCTGGGGGGGGGGGGGGGTTAGGATTTCGGGATAACCTTAGGTTTTGGGTGATCTCCTGAGATACAAGGGTGCTTGGACACATTCACCTTAATCTTCCGGACACCGATCAACAAGCCATTCAAACCCTTGAGAACCTCCTCTGAGTTCATAATGTTGGTATACCTGACGAACACAAAAAAGAGACCACTTGCATCTCTCCTACCGACGATGTACACATCTACAAGGTTCCCAAGTTTTGCGCAGGATTTCCAGAGATCGTTCCGATTAGAATTTCGAGGGATGTTGTTGACATAGAAAGAGATAACATTATTTTTGTCTCCCGACGCTAGACGCTAGTGCTTAACCTTTGTGAAGTCGCTAATGAGAGAGAATTGAAACGGTTCTATAAGATTGATGCTCCCAATAGTTTTTACTAAATATTCATTGTATCGAAGAAGTTATAATATGTTTATAAAAAAATTTAACTTATAAACTAATTTATAAGTTACGATAAGTTATTTTTATGGTTTTATAAATGTTAAATTACAATAAGTTATAAATTTGTTTGCTAGAAATAAATTAGTTTATTGTAATTTAGCACGCGGTAAAATCATTAGAATAACTTATAAATTTATTTTTTGGATAAACTATTTTTTTTGAAATAATTTATTGATAATATAGCTTAAAGATTAAAAGTTGGGTTTTCGGTTAACACATTAAACGTAACATAAATTTCAATAAGCTCAAGACAATATAAAGCTCACTTTAACAATATAAACCACTAAAAGTTCGTGTTCAACTAAATTTTTTTTATCAATATAAAACATTTTTTTGGTTGTAGAAATGATATTTAAAAGTTTATATAATAAAAGAACATCCTAATATATATATATATATATATATATATATATATATATATATATATATATATATATATATATATATATATATATATATATATATATTACAAAAAAGTTTTCACTATAAGAAAAATACCCTTTTACGACGTGCAAACTACGACACTCATTGATTTATGTTACGCAAAAGAAAATGACATTAAAAAAGTGCCACCTCTTCAAAAAATTGAAGGATTTAGGTCACGCATTATTGCGTGCCCTTAAATTAGTGTCTAAAAAAACACATAGGGCACCTATAATAAAATGCGTGTCGTTTATGGATGTCGCTTTATAAAATTTAATGGAACGCGCGTTCCATCATTTAATAACCAGGGGGAAAATGAAATCCTAAAAAATTAAAAACCCCGCCTTCCTTTTTTCTCCTTTCCCTCTTGCCTTAATTATCGACACTCCTTCCTTCCCCCTCCCGACATTGACTGCTGCCTACTTCTTCCCTCGCACTTCGAACATCGTTACTTGCCATTCCCGGTCGTCGACGTCGATCTAGGCAACAGTAGGCATGTCATCTCCGAAGTTATGGGGTAACACCGATGGCTCCAAAGAAAAAAGATGCCATGCCGGTGACTTTAGGGATGGAAGATAAAAACAATTGGACATTATGTCTTATAGATTAATTCATGTGCCCTCTGAAATTATACTTGAATTTACTTTGAAAATGGTTGATATATTACACAAACATATGTTTATGGCGATCTTTATCGATATGATGTTGATAAAGGAGATTGGAAGCTAGTTTCTAGCCCTAACAGCCCCCTTCCTCATAGTCCACATTCTGGTCATCGAATGTTATGTTCATATCTTTCTGATTTTGCTTATGTCATCCATCTTTTAGGGTTTCAATGTAAACCCTAGACCTCATTTGCAGGTTTCGTTCTCTGATCAAGTTGTTGCTGTTCGGGAAGTTGCTGAATGTGTTGCTCGTGCTATGATGTCTCCACTTACTGCTCAAGGGATGAAGCTTCTTCTTCCTTCACTTCTCAAGGTCCCTCTCTTTTTCCTTCTTCCTTCACTTCTCAACACAACCACAACCCCAAGCGTACTCCTTGGATGCCACAACTTGCTTCTACGTCAGAAGAGTTGATGAAGATGTTGTTTAACATGGAAACATACAAGTTAATATGATTTTTATCTTCATTATTTTAGTCTATATGCTTAAAAGAGGAATCTTTTTTAGTAAATATTGAAATTTGCAGAGCTGCGATGATGGAGTTTAAGATTAACATGGCAGAAATGCCACTTGGGAAGCTTAGCAAAAGTAATATCCAGAAAGGTAAGGAAGATTGCTAATGAATTTCAGTATGATGTCATTATAATATGTGCATATTTTGTGTATTAGTTTTACAAGAAAAATATGTTTATTTTTCTTGAAGGTTTCGAAGTACTGATAGAGCTTCAGAATCTATTGAAAGAGGCAACTGATAATCCTCTAAAAGAAAGCTTGATTGTTGATGCCAGCAACCGATTTTTTTACAGTCATTCCTTCTGTTCATCCACATGTAATCAAGGATGAGGATGAATTCAAATTAAAGGTACTGGTGACTATTTGTTTATATTAATAAGAATTCATTGATCGGTTATGATAAATATGATGACATTTATTCTTGTTATATTGGTAGGTCAAAATGTTGGAAGCACTTCAGGATATTGAAATAGCTTCAAGGCTAGTAGGGTTTGATGTGGACAATGATGATTCACTCGATAAATATAAAAAGCTTCAATGTGAAATGGTCCTACTTCCTCATGATAGTGAAGATTATCAGTTAGTTGAGAAGTATCTCCAAACTACACACGACCATACACATACGGTGTGTCTTTTTTTTGACTTGCAGTTTCTTGGGCTTTTTGGTCTTTTGACATTATGTTGAAAGGCTGGCCTTGTTTGTACTTTGTAAATTGTAGGATTGGGCACTTGAACTGGAAGAAGTTTTCATAGTTGAATGACAAGAAGAGTTTGATAAGTTTGTTCCACATAAAAATAAACTCAAGAACAAGATGCTCTTTTGGCATGGTATAGTAGCTTCAAACCTTTTCTTTTAAGTTTCATCTATCATGCAAGATAAGAAGGGCATTCATGTCTCTTGAATGGATGTTAATGAAATCTATTGTTCTTACTAGGTTCTCATTTGACAAACTATGTTGGTATTTTAAGCCAAGGATTGCGAATAGCTCCCCCTCCCCCTGAAGCTCCTACAACCGGCTACATGGTCCCCCCCCCCCCTTCTCTCTCTCTCTCTCTCTCTCTCTATATATATATATATATATATATATATATATATATATATATATATATATATATTGATGAAGAAAGTAACCTTTTTCTATGTTATACTTATATGTGTAATAATTGTTGTGCTTTAGTATGTTGAAGTAATTAACTTATTTATTTTCCCTTTTATATTTATAGTATATGGAAAAAACTCTAAAAGGGAAGGAATCGACTAAAGGACTTGGGAAGAAGATCCCGAACTAGTTTGAACACATTAAGTGGAAGGATGATGTTGTTGTGCCATGTAGAAAGCCGGTATCATCAAATGTTAAGTGCATATGAGTTGATGTATAATAAGTACATCGTCTACAACACCAATCAAGTAAGTTTATCTTAAACAGATAAGACATAACACCATCTTTTATTTATGAAATGGAGTATCAAATTGTGCTCAATTCACAAGCTGCTTGGTTGGAGAAAACGGGTTCTCTTGGCTGCAGGGAGTTTAGATGCTGCGGGAGATTGTGATCTCGATTGTGATGAAGCTGCTAACAACTCTGTGTTTCCCTTACGTGTTGGCACGAGGGGTATTTCTGGTATTTGGGTACCCGTTAGTGGTGAACTCGACTATTTACAAGTTTGCATGGGTGGGGTGTTTGAGTTTTAGTATGGTAATCGGTAAAAGGTAAAAGGTAAAAGTGAGTCGTCATCATATCATATAATATTATCATATATTGATATGTTATCATATACGAGTGGCTGTTTGATCAATGTTTGTTGACACAAATATATGACCTGTGTTACATCATCAGATGAGATGCATATTGATACGTGCATGTTAATAATACAGAGGATTGATGTTGATCAAATATTGCAGGAATTGCAAAAGAATAGACATACACAGAGCTTGGACACCAAATTCTTTTCTTTACAGGTGATTATCTCTACTTCTGGGATATGCATCTCACAACCATTTGTTTCTATTACAAGATTACTGCATCTCACAAACATATGTATTACCTGTTGAACAACAGGATGGCATGAAAAACTACATATATGATGTTATTGTAAAGGTATGGAATTCTATAGGTCTATTTTAGATTCTCCTTATGTTATATTCTAAAAATTTAAACTAGAAGAACTTTTTTTTTCTAACTTTGGAGTAGTGAGTGATCTTTTCCCCAAGAAAGATTGTATGTTAACGGGTAGAGAAAACTAAGGTGGGCTCACTCTATTATGATCTTTTTTACTCAGCTGTCACCATTACTTTTGGCCCAAAGTGAGAAAGCTTCAACAAATATTAATTCTTGTTTTTGTTTTATATTTGGGATAATGTTATTAAATATTATTTTTTATCTTTGTATTTCCATGTTCTTAGGTCCAAATCATAGATATTTGAATTTGTTGATTTTGGAGGTGAAATGAGACGAGATATATGGTGCTAAAAAAAGGTAAGACAAGGGCAGTTTATTCACTTGCATTTGTGATTGTATTCATTACATATGGATTCAATACTTAGCTAAGTTGACCTAGCAGTTTATTCTTCTAGGTTGGGGTAGCTGAGCTTAAAGTTGCAGTTGAAAAAACTGGAGAACTTGTTGTGTTAGCAAAAAGCTTTGGTCATTCAGTTTTTAAAGATTATTTATTGCGTGTTTTCCAATCGGGTGACACTGACTTGGGTTTATCATCAAAGTAAGGTTTGGTTTAATCTCTTTAATCCTTAACACATTGATATGTCATATGTTAATGTTGACTCAATAAGTTCTTATTTTTGCTGTAAATTGTAAATTGTAATGAACTTCTCACTTTCTGCATTGGTATATTTCAAGTAAACTTTTCAAAGGAAATCAAAATTCAGGGTATTCTTGGTCCATGTGCATCACTTGAGAAGGTTCATATAGTATTATAAAGAATGTTGACTCTTTGTTGACTGATTGTTGTTTTTTGTGCAAAAAGGTGCTTTATGTTCTGATACTAGTATTGGTCAAAGGGGATCACAGGTCCCGGAAACATACAGACATGCTTATTCATCTATCCTATAAGTTACTTTAATTGTTAATTTATCAACATATATGAACTTTCTTCTTTAGTACTATGTTTGTACTATTACATATGATATCAATTTTGCACTTTCTCTGTGTTATGTTTCTGTAATAGTTTTTTCACATCCTTTCTTCCCAACTTCAATTGTAACCGTTTTTCTAGTGCTTCAAATGTTGATATATTAATTATTAATTATTGTTTAACCGAAATTCAAACTTGGTTTTTGCATTTTCTAGGATTTGGTTGTTGGGTTTGACCAAGAGGCAGCTGCATGTCGTAGTCATGGGACGCCTAGTTTCTTTTAAAATGGATAGAGGGAACATGTTAAATCTATCTTTTTTCTCTATAACTATGGAATCTTAATGCTTTGATTTTTTTTCTATGAAAAGTTTCATTTTCTTATTTGATGGTTATTATTATTGCTCATTGTAATGTAATTCTAGTGCTTCTATGTCAAGTAACATACAATTTATGGTTTATTTATTTTTCAATAGGAATGATAAAAACTTACCTTTAGAGCAGTAACAACAACAAACATATTAGCACCACCTTACTTCATTTCTTGTATTTTAGATTTTAAGGCTTATGTATGCAAACTTGGGGACTTCAATACACACTTGCTTACAACAATGTACACAAACTAAGGAATTAGGAAAAGACACAACAGAAATAGGAAACATTTCAGAGCTTCTTCAGACAGCTTAATGACGAATTACAGAAACAAGAAGGTGCCCCTTTATAGCAATGTAGTATTAGGTTCGTTAGGGAAAACCACTTAATAGCAATGTACAATCAGATCCCTTTAATATCAATGTATTACAATTTTTTGACATGATGTTATTGGATGAAATTGATTGTTTTGGTATATATTTGTTTCTATATTTTTGTATTATGCGTAAAAGAGTATCGTAAAGGCACGTCGTATATGCATATTGTAAATGGTTGCTGAAATTTATGACACGCAAATGCGTGTCATCTTCATTTATGACAGGACTTTAATAATACGCATTGCGTGCCCTAAACGCGCATCGTAAGGTTACGACACGCAAATACGTGTCGTCTTCCTTTATGACAGGGCCTTCCATGATACACATTACGTGTCATAAATGAGCGTCGTAACTGCGCATCGTAAATAGACGATGTGCAAAAACGTGTCATCTTTCGTTATGACAGAGCCTTCCTTGACACACATTTGCGTGTCGTCTGAGCGTTTTACGACATACATTGCGTGTCGTCTGAGCGTTTTACGACACACATTGCGCGTCGTAAAAGGTTGTTTTTCTAGTAGTGTTTGAATTTAGTAAGTGGATAGTAATTTTGCGAGTTTTTTTTTTTGAATATTTTGTTAATTTTTCATTTTCGCAGCCAAACCAATGAATTCTAATTTTATTTTTTGGTATTTTTGTAGAGTTTTTATTTTTATTTCTTAAATTAAGTTAATAATCTTAGTTATCATCGTACAAAGAATGAGAATACAAACTTGTGCCGCTAAACCTTTTTATATGATAAAACTAATTCTTTTAAAGACTACATCCATAGATCTCGGATATAACATTGTTATTCATGATCCGTTGTACTACTCTACTAAGAAGTTTCATTACATCCGGTGCAAAGAAACCAAACGTATCAAATACAAACGTATATTTTTTTTCAAAGTGACAATGTTTGATATATTTGACATGTACAACAATTATTTCTTAAGATTTGACCAGGAAAATTAACGGTTATTTGAAAAAAAAACAATTTAATTTTGACTAAATTTAAAAAGAAAAAACTTAGAACCTTTTTGCTTAATATCTGTTTTTTTTCACTTTAATCCAAACTAAAAAGAAAAGTAAGAGTTGAACAAATCAACGAAACTTCACATGTTATGTCCCACTTAAAATGATTCACGAACTCCTTTCATGATATGTATACCTCCGCGCGCGCGTGTTTCATATATATATATATATATATATATATATATATATATATATATATATATATATATATATATATATATATATATATATATATATATATATATATATATATATATATATATATATATCATGAAAGGAGTTTATGAACCATTTTAAGTATATATACTTACCTTTATATTAACAATCATCTAAAATCCATATTAGCATGTAATTCTAAAAGCTAAAACAATAGACATATAAAGACATCTCTCCTAATCATCATATTTAGAGTATATTCTTAGCCCTATTCTAGAATGCAATTCTCATAACTTATATCATAACAAACATGTATGAATAATTTGAGAATCACTTACTTGAGCTCGACTGATTGAACACATCACACCCCCTTTTTCTTTATTAAACTCTTTTTTAAAATTTGTTTTTTTCTTCACAAGGTTATCAATTCCTCAGTTTGAGTTCAGTCACACCCCAGAGTGTCTCCAAATCCCTCAAACCAAGGCTTTGATACCAATTTATAACATCCTAAAAATTATAAGGTAAATTTTTTATTTCTAATTAAACCTTAAACACCATTTATCATTTTAAATCATTCAAAAGCATATCAAAGTAAAAATAGTTATTAGAGTACAATCCCAAAATCATAAAGTGCAGAAACATGGGTGGATGCGTTTCGATCAAGCCATGCGCTTCACTTTCGAACCAGAAGGAGCTGAAACCATAACCATAAAACTATAAAGACAAATCTTAGTGAGTTCCCCAAAATACACATACCATCTATATTTACATCTATTGGGCCCTGAAAAGTACATATTTGTCTGTAACGTGCGATGGGCCCTGCCTAACCTACCCATCAGGCCTTGCCTGGCATCAGGCCCCACCCGGTATACATACAAACACACACAATACATGCAAGAGTCACACAGACAGCTAGCATTCTTGTAACAATAATCTATGGGTCGACATTGGTGCCTTTGACCCCCCAAACACAGTGAGGAGACTCACCTCAAACCGAGATAACCGAAACATACGCACTGCTGCTACCAGGTTCCTTACACTGAACACAACCAAATTATCCTTAGTCAATAATTAGGATAATTCCCCATAATCCAAAGTCTAACTCATTTTCTATCATTACAATGGTTAAAATACCATTTTACCCTTCCTATATATGACCCAACAACTGATGGTCCAACTTCCAAAAGACCTAAGGCCCAAAAGGCCTAAAGATAGAACCTTGCGAGTACGCCCCATGTACCATGTAATGCCCTGATTCTCGAGTATCAATTTATGGTTATGAATTCTCATGATTTCAAGGTCTACTTGACGAGTTGGTTGCCCGACTCGTCGAGTAGCAGCGGGTTGGTCCACGTGTTTAAGTGACCTACTCGCCGAGTCCAAGAAGGGACTCGATGAGTAGGAGCTGGAGGATGAAACCCTAATTTCCAGGGTTTTTGTACCCTATTTAAAGGATCATTGGCCTCCTCGGCCTCCCTTTGCAACCTCTTGATAGTCCATAAACCCTAATCCGTGTGTGCATCTTTCTTGTGTGTTTTAAGCTTTGGAAGAGGATTCTTGGTGGGAAAAGCTTAAAGAACAAGTAACTAGAAGCAAGAAATGTATGGGATTTGAAATCTACCTCAGTTAGCATCAATTGAAGGTATCAATTCGATTATCTTGACCTCATTTCCTTCTAGATCTTGTTGGGTTAAAGATTTGGGCTTTCTAGCATAATAAGAAGCTATTCTTGGGTATGAGCTAAGATCTGAAGTTGTAACTTCAGATCTGAACTCTCTTTTGTCTCTAAGCCTATAAAGCTTTCAGCTTTAGCAAGTGTGAACCCCTCCTTAAGTGTAAAACTCCATTGCAAGCTTGGTTTTGTCATTATAAGACTTTAGAGCCTTACATGCACGTAAAGTTTTCAACTTTACGTGATAAACATGCCTTGGGAAGCTGGATTTGCAATATGGAACCTTAAGATGGCTTAAAAAGAATCTGAATGTATAATGGACTGAAGGCACTCGACGAGTTACATGGTCAACTTGGAGAGTCCGATGAAGATTGTCGTCGAATCGGCGAGTCAGTGGGGTGACTCGGCGAGTCAGTTAGGGTTTTCACGATTTTCGGCACGCATGAACTCGGCGAGTTGCAGGGGAAACTCAACGAGTTGGCCAAGGAGTTTACGACCGCAAACATTAGGAAGTCGACGAGTCACTCAAGTGACTCGGCGAGTTGACGAGCTATGAAAGGAACTCGACGAGTGGCTGGTTGTACTTGACGAGTTGATGTCAACATGGACTGTTGACCTTTACCACTGACTTGGACTTTAACCAAGGGTTGACTAGTTGACTTCTTGGAGCATTTTGGGAATTTGGAAATTATAAGTATCGTTCTATGGTGAATATAGGTGGTGGAGTTGTGTCAGTGATCCGAGAGTGGAGCTTATCACTTATGCGCGTCAGTTGCGAGGTGAGTTATCCTTACTATATCAATGGGTCTAAGGCACCAAGGCCGGCCCTTTATGGATTTTATCCAGTTATGGTATGATATGTTTATTGATTACATCCTGGTAGTTAGGATGGTGATATGTTTATGCTTCGTGGCCTGGTTAGGTCAGTGTCCTGGTCATTGGATGATGCTATGTTAGTGACCAGTTAGGTCTGTATCCCGGTTAGTGGGATGTTGCTATGATTAGTGATCTAATAGATCGGTTTGACTGTTATATGATATGAGCTAGTATATGATATATATGTGCACATGTTTGTTTATTGGGGGTTGGGTTGAGGCGGTACTGCTTTGTGCTGAAGGCCAACATACCCGGTGAGCGGTCTGGATAGGCTGAAGGTCCCGCAAGGCGGTCCAGTCATGCCGAAAGCTCGAGAGCGGTCCAGATAGGCTGAAGGCCCTGCGAGGTGGTCCAATCAGGCTAAAGGCTCATTATCCATGCTATTCTATATTTGTTGATATGATATGATTATGGTAATATGAGATTGGTATTTTGGGGGTAGCTCTCTAAACTTTTGGGCTTACAGTTCCAGTTTATTGTTTTAGGTTCAGCGGATGGCCGCGGGAAGGCGAAGGCGTGACCGTACACTTCCTCGATTGATGATTATGATTTTTGGATGTTACATATCAAACTCGTATGCCCCGCGTACTGCTTGTTGATGCTTAAGGTACAACTTGTCATAACATGAAACCGGGAAGACATGCATTACGCTGAGTGTACACATATGTACACCCAGCGTACCCTCTTGGTGACCATTTATCATTTTAGGACTTAATGCTTAAGACCAAAATGTCAAAACTCAGATCTAATCTCAAAATATCAACTTAAGTCATAAAGTTTCCATCTTTATGACTTTCCATGGTTAGAAAAGGTCCAAAAGCTAAAACCATAACTTATTATCCATTAAGACATCTTAAATCTTGCATGGAAGGGATAGGATGTTCAAGATCACATTTTTATGGTTCTTGATAATTCCATAATGGATAAAGTTCCCAACTTTATCCATTAGAATGGTCCAAAAAACCAAGACTTAGTCTTTAAGTCTCTAATGGATAAAAAGTGCATCTTTTTCAACTTAATCCATTAAGTCAAAGTCTCCAACATTCAGATCTAAATCAATATGATGTTTAGATGGATAAGCTTTCCAAATTTATCCATAAGAAGGTCAGAAATTTTCAAGATCTGAACTCTATGCACTAAATGAACAAAATCTCATAACACCCAAAATTAGCTAGATCTAACATTTGCATCATCAAGATTCAAGCTTTATACCTCTAGAAGAAAGATCAAGGTGAACAAAGTTTGGATCTACAAGCTCCAATGCAACCAACACTTCTCCAATGAGCTCCTTCTTCTCCAAGATGCACCAAGAACATTCCAAAGCACTTAAAAACACCTTCTTTTTGCTCATAAGGCTCAAACTAGGGTTAGGGTTTCAAGGGAGGGTGTTGGAGAGGTGGATGCTAGGAATGGAATGGGTCTAGGGAAGTTAAGGAACTTAAATAGGGATCAAACAACGAAAATAGGGTTTGGATACTAAGCGCGTACGCCCAACGTACTCCTGGTATGCCCAACGTACCATGGATGCCTAGTATGCCAAACATACTTCCTGTATGCCTAGCATACTAGACTAAGCCGAAAACCTTCCTAACTTCTAACGATCATAACTTCTTCATTCCAACTTCATTTTCGACGAACATTATATCCACAAAAAGGTATTGAAGAGCTATATAACCCTGTCGAATTACTTTTGACTTAATACACCTCGAACTAAAATCCTTAATTCATGAAAGGCCTGAACCACCACTTCTACCATTATACCCTTGGGCTCCAAAACACAAACCGAACTCTTGGATCACATAATCTACATTACCCTCATCCAAATGGGTGTAAACCTCTCTTTCCCTAAAGCCCATAGACTTATTATAATTGATCTTCATTTCATCTCCCCGAACTATGGAACAACTCAAAATAGGGTGTTACAACTCTCCCTTACTTAAATTAAATTTTTTCCTCGAAATCACTCCTTACTACCTTCCAGGAAATTAGAAGATCCGTCCAATTCCTCTCGAACCCTACTTCGACGAAAAGGTTGACTCATACTCACGATGACCTTCCATCGTTTCCATCAAAAGCCAAACATAGCAGGACCCACACGATCTGATGGAGGTCGAATTATCAATCCACTAACCTTTATAATTCGAAAAATCTATCACTTTTCTACTATAAGCCTGAAACCCCCAAAACTTTACCTGACCTCCACACAAGCGGAACCATTCCGAAACACAATCAATAAGACCTCGATCTGCAACTTGAACTGAATGACATCCCTCCGATCCTACATTATCTAACTGATACCCTTGGCAGGCAGAATCCTTGACCATAATTTGATGTGGAAAAGATCTTATAGCCTCCAATGTTACATTCTAAAATTTCCAGAAAAAAATTTCATTTAAATTCTTCCTAATCATATCAAAAAATTCAAAAGTTTATCATAGTAAAATAATATCAGAGTATAAGTCCCAAAATCAAGTATATGCAGAAACATGGGCGGATGCGGTGCGATCAAGTCGGCCCCTTGCCATTCAAGCTGGAAGTACCTAAAACATAAATTGAAAATTGTAAGCACAAGGATTAGTGAGTTCCCCCAAAATACCCCCATACCATACATACATAACAGTCAAAAAAATATTGGGTCTATTTCACCCCCTTTGGTATCTTTCAACTCGTACTACGTCTATTTCACCCCCTTTGATATCTTTCAACTGGTATTGGTTCTATTTCACCCCCTCCGGTATCTTTGAACCAATATTGGGTCTAGTTCACCCCCTTCAGTATCTTTCAACCGGTAATGGATCTATTTCACCCATTACAACTAACACATATAATCATAACAATAAGAGTCACAGAGGCATCAAGCATATATAGTCATAACAAATAATTGTCACGAAGACAATCATCATCCTACAAGAATAATCTAGTAGGTAGGCATTGGTGCCTTCGACCCATGGATACAGTGAAGGAAAATCACCTAAGACTGAAGATATCAAATCATACTCAGGTTGTTGACTCGTAAAATCCTCTCACTAAATCACAAGTAATGAAATCCTAATTAGAAATTAGGTCAATAATCCAACTCGTGAGTCCAAACCCTAAATCCTGACTTTAAGGGAAAATGGGCTGCTTAATCCTTGACTTATTGGGCCTACCCCACCAAGCCTAAATACAAACTAGCCCAAAATGCATTCTAAGTCCAACTAAAAAAGACTCTAAGGCCTAACATGGGCTCAAGAGCTCTATGATGGCCTAAATCCCACAAATGATCTGATACCACAAATAGTCCTAAGGCCCAAATGCAATCAACGAAAAAAGCTCAACTAATCCCGAGCCCAAACTCCAAAGGCCCATAGACAGATGTCTACACAATGTACCTGGCTCGTACGCCCAACGTACGTTGCTGATCCAGAATCAGGACGCTGGACCAGTACGCGCATCGTACTCAAGAGTACGCCCAACGTACTGGTCAGACATCCAAATTTACTCCAAATGTCTTAACCCATTAAGCTTATAACGTCCAAATTTAGATCCAAGTTCATTAAATTGTATTAAGCAATAAAGTTCCAAAATTTATGTTTCTACATGACTTAATGGGACTCAAACCATGGATTAAGCCTTCTATCTCCCTTAAGTGGTCACCAACTCATGCATGGTTGGGTTCTAACCTCCAAGATTCGATTTTATGACTTCATGCACCCTTAAGAGCCCAAAAGGACAGCTCAAATGGTTTGGAGTAGTCCAAACTCCATGTGACTAAAGTTATGGGACCAAAATATGCTATGTTCTTCCCCAAACTTAGATCTAGACTTAGAATGAAGAAGTTTCAGACTTTATACTTCCAATGAGCTACAAATGATGAACAACCTCTGGATCTATAAGCTCATTCTTGTCCAATGCTTCTCCTGAAGTCTTCATCTTCTTCAAGATCACAAAAGAACACCTAAAAACTCTTAGTAAGCTCATGAATACTCTCAAGATAGCTATGGTTTCGAGATTAGCTCAAAAAGGCAATGGAGGCTCATAAGGTGAAGGACTTAGACGACTTAATGAGCTTAAATAGGGTGCAAACCCTAAAAATTAGGGTTTTCCCCTGGCTTGCGTGTGACATCCCCAAAATCTCGGCCAGAAAAGACCGATTTTCATTTATGCTTTTAAAATAATTTCAGAGTAAATCCTTTTGATTTGAAAGAGTTGCGGAATTTGTTCCCAAAAACAAAACGTGATAAAATAATATTTACCAAAGCATTTCATAAAGAGATGTATTTTCATTATATAATCAAAACTCGGGATGTCATGTTCCGATATAGACCATAAAGCATATAGGGTTTTCTGTAATACAAATAAACTGAGTGGGTCAGGCTTGGGAGCCTGGTGAGCATATAGGGTTTTCAACCCACAATAAATAATTTTATTTAATTTCCATCAACCAACAATAACCCAATTACCCATTCCCGTTATTCTCACTTTACGTCCCTAAGACAACTAACATAAGGGACCTAGTCTAAGAATATTTCATCGGGGCGACAACACATGCTTCGGGGGTTCCTCAACAATATAAGTCAAATAAGGCAACCATGAGGGGGATGGAATACAACGAATGAACACCCAAGTTCATTAACACCTACAAGTTATGAGCCTGCTAGCGTTCCACTGGACTATCTAGAAAAGTCCGTGGTCGTCATCTAAATTCCGCTAGATGACTGGATCAAAACAACATCGAGGCCTCTCATCTGTTTATTACACACCAACTATCTACCCATGTTCTACCCAACATATTAGTAGATAAAATATACATTTTTATACATAGTTTTAAAACCTGTATAGCATGCTCAATCAATACATTTTCCACATAACAGATGAGGCACACACACATAACACGTATTTCATAGAGAAATAATCAGATCTATAAGATAGAAGAAAGTGAATATACATTCACACATATAACAACAAAATATACACATAACACGTATTTCGTATAAAATACTTCATAATTATGCGTTAGAAGAAAGTAACTACACACTCACTTGATCAGAAGATGATCGGACAGCACTACGGCTTGTAGAAGTAGTATTCTTCGGCAGATCTGGAAGATCTTCACAAAAACCGGACTCCTCGCGGGCAGAGCTTCGGCTCGGGAATCTTACTTCTCGGGATCTTCGGGACCTCAGGACTTTCTTCGGGGCTCGGGAATGATACCGGAGCTTCGAGATAATTCTTGCACGAAAAACGATGCAAAAACGCGAGAAAAAGGGAATAAATGAGCAAACAACTCGGTTGCCCTCGACCTCCTTTTATAGGGGTTGGAACTTCAAATTACGCTGGGCATAATATGAAATTACACTGGGCGTAATGACGATAAGGTCGCTGACTCCCCCAAGGATAATATCAGTTAATATATATTTAAATTAAATATCGAAAATATTTAATAAACTTCAAAAATTCATATCTTCCTCATACGAACTCCGTTTTTGATGTTCTTTATATCCCCGCGTAGGTGAGACTACAATCTACAACTTTCGTTTAGAATCCGTCGGCTAATTTTGAATTTATTTTTATTATTTATTTTTAGTAGGTCAGGACAGGAAAACTCCATTATAAAATCATAACTTCTTCATCCGACGTCCGTTTTTTGCCTATCTTTTTATCGTTTTACTACAATTAATGAGATCTTCGATTCTCATTTAGATTGTTTCGGCTAAAAACCGTTCGGTCTCAAATCGAGTATTCGGGCTGCATACCGCTAAGTCGAAACTTCGAAAAATCATAACTTCCTCATACGAAGTCAGATTTGGGCGTTCTTTTTATGCACACTCTCGGTTTAACAAACTCTACAACTTTCGTTTAGATCACTAAGGCTAAATATCGCTCTAACGTAAATTTCACTTTTTACGTCATTCAGCGTTGCTAGTTCTGTCGCGAAACTTCGACAGGCCATAACTTCTTCGTTATAACTCGGATTTCGGCATTCTTTATATCTTCGAAATCCTTGTTTCGACCACTACATCTTTATGCAAAGATATCGGGCTTATCTCATACTTTAATTTTGACGCTTATTTTATTCTTAATTCATTAAATTATAATAATTAAGAAAATAAACACATAATTCACATAATACTCAAATATTTCATCAATAATACTCCAAAAAGAGTTACAAGGGTTAACCTAGACTATTACATCAATGATAATGCCTAGCCTGGAAACGCGGGCGTTACAATTCTCTCCCCCTTAGGATGATTCCGTCCCCGGAATCACACATCGACAACAAATGCGGATAGCGAATCAACATGTCACTCTCAGTTTCCTAGGTGAGATTTGGCCCATTCGAATGTTTCCAACGAACAAGCACTAATTCAACCATCTTGTGTCGAAGCTTCTTAGTCTTTCGGTCAACAATTGCCTCAGGTTCTTCAATTAACCTCTTGTTTTCATCAATTCTCAATTCAGAAATTGGAATTATATCGGGAACTTCTCCCGTGAACTTCCTCAAATAACACACATGAAAAGTGTTGTGAATTCCATTAAGTTCCTCTGGTAGTTCAAGCTTGTAAGCTTGGTTCCCAATCCTCTGAAGAACTTTAAACGGTCCAATAAACCATGGACTCAACTTTCCCCTTTTACCAAATCTTATAATTCCCTTCCACGGCGAGACTTTAAGCAAAACCGAATCTCCAACTTCGAAGGTCATTGGCCTTCGCTTCTTGTCAGCATAGCTCTTTTGACGATCTTGAGCTGCTAACATTTTTTCTCTAATTATTTTCAACTTTTCAGCGGTTTGATGGACCATCTCGGGACCCATAAACTGCTTTTCCCCAGCCTCAAGCCAACAAGACGGCGTACGACACTTCTGTCCGTACAAAGCTTGATAAGGTGCCATCTTTATGCTCGAGTGGAAACTATTATTGTAGGAAAATTCTACCAAAGGTAAATGTTCATCCCAATTACCTAGGAATTCCAGGGTACATGCTCTTAGCATATCTTCAAGTGTTTGTATTGTTCTTTCACTCTGACCATCAGTCTGCGGATGGTAAGTTGTACTTAAACATAACTTGGTACCCATTTCCTCTTGTAGACTTTTCCAAAATCGTGAGGTGAAACGGCTGTCATGATCCGACACAATCGTTAATGGAACACCGTGAAGCCTTACAATTTCCTTCACGTAAGAACTTGCAAGCTTTTCCATAGACCATTTCTCTTTGGCTGCTATGAAATGCGCACTCTTAGTGAATCGATCAACGACCACCCAAATCATGTCGTGACCACTTTTTGTTCTGGGCAGTATAGTGACAAAATCCATCGCAATGTCTTCCTATTTACCCATAGGCAAAGGTAAAGGTTCTAAACTCCCATATGGTTTCTGATGTTGTGTATTGACTCTCGCACAAGTCACACACTCGGCCACATACTTTGCAACATCAAGCTTCATCGTCGGCCACCAGTAGTAGGGTTTCAGGTCCCTATACATTTTAGTGCTACCCGGATGAATCGAGTATATGGTCTTGTGAGCTTCTTCCATCAGAAGATCTCTAATTCCTTCGGACTTAGGTACCCAAATCCGATCTTGGAACACCTTCAGTCCGTGACTGTTTATACCGAACACTAACGTTTTACCCAAACGTTCTGCCTTTCGGTCATCCTTCTCTAAAGCTTCTTCTTGAGCTTTCTTTATACTCTCCACAATTGTTGAGACAAATTATATTTTCAACGCTCTTGGCCTCTTCCTATCAAGATTGACTTTCCAAATGAGAGCATCAGCAACAACATTAGCTTTACCAGGATGGTAAAGTATCTCACAGTCGTAGTCCTTAAGTAACTCTAGCCAGCTTCGTTGCCTCATATTTAACTCTTTTCGATTAAAGAGATATTGGAGACTCTTATGATCAGTGAAAAGTTTACACTTCGTGCCATAGAGGTAATGCCTCCATATTTTCAGAGCAAAAACTACCGCTGCCAACTCCAAATCATGAGTCGGGTAATTCTTTTCATGCTCGTTCAGTTGTCGAGACGCATATGCTATCACCTTTTCTCTTTGGGTCAAAACACAACCCAATCCAACCACAGACGCATCGCTATAGACAGCGAAGTCTTCAACTCCATCGGGTAGAGAAAGTATCGGTGCCTCGCATAGCTTCTTTTTTAGCTTCTCGAATGCTTCTTTATGCTTATCATTCATAAGTAGCTCCTTTGTGGGTCAAAGCTGTTAATGGAGTAGCAATCGAAGAAAAGCCTTGGATAAACCTTCGGTAATATCCGGCTAATCCTAAAAAGCTTCGGATCTCCGTGGGACTTTTCGGTTGTTCCCACATCATTACAGCTTCAATCTTCACTGGATCAACCATTATCCCTTCTTGGTTGACAACGTGACCCAAGAATTGGACTTCACGAATCCAAAAATCACACTTAGAGAACTTTGCATACAACTTCTCCTTCTTCAAGACTTCTAACACTTCTCATAAGTGTCTGCCATGCTCCTCTTGGCTTTTTGAGTAAATCAGAATGTCGTCTATGAATACTATCACGAATTTATCAAGGAACGGATTACAAACCCTATTCATTAAATCCATGAATGTTTCCGGAGCATTGGTTTGTCCAAATGACATAACCAAGAACTCGTAGTGTCCATATCTAGTTCTGAATGCAGTCTTCTCGATATCTTTCTCTCTTACTTTTAGCTGATGATATCCTGACCTTAGATCGATCTTCGAGAAATAGCTCGAACCTTGCAATTGATCAAATAGATCATCAATCTTCGGCAACGGATATCTATTCTTTATTGTTGCCTTGTTCAACTCTCTGTAATCGATGCACATTCTCATGCTTCCATCTTTCTTCTTAACGAATAACACCGGAGCTCCCCAGGGTGATGAACTAGTTCTAATGAAACCTTTGTCCAGTAACTCCTGAAGTTGCATCATCAACTCCTTCATCTCCGTCGGTGCTAATCGATAAGGTGCTTTTACTATTGGTTTGGTTCCTGGTAACAAGTCAATACGGAATTCCACTTGTCGATCAGGCGGTAATCCAGGAAGATCTTCGGGAAATACTTTCGGATAATCACACACCACTGGTTTACTCTGCATCACCTTCTTTTCCTTCTTAGCATCGATCACGAATGCTAAATATGATGTACATCCCTTGGTCAAACACTTTCTGGCTTTCATTAGAGAAATGATTCCAGAATTTACTCGCCGTTTGTCCCCGTACACCATAAATGAATCTTTCCCAGGCGGGTTTACTTTAACTATCTTCTTCTTGCATAAAATTTCGGCATCATTGGCGCTAAGCCAATCCATTCCCAAAACGATGTCGAAACCATTAAGTTCGATAGGTAATAATTCCTCGTGAAACTTATTCCCATTAAGGTCGATTAAGATGTCTTTCATACGATGGCTAACAGGTACAAACTTGCCACTAGCAACTTCGACTAATAAAGCATTATCTAGTCTATTAACAGGAAAAGCTAGTTTCCTACCAAACTCATGCGAAATAAAGGAGTAGTTGGCTCCAGAATCAAAACAAAATTTGAGCAGGTAATTCGTTTACGAGAAAGGTACCTGAAGCGACATCAGCTTCATCTTTCGCAGCTTCAAGTGTCATCTGGAAGGCTCTCGCCTTCGGCTTTGGTGGAATGTTGGGCTTAGCTGCCTCCTTCTTCTTCGGACAGTCTTTCAAAATGTGCCCCTCTTCATTACAACCAAAACACATCCTTTTTTTGTTCGGACACTCATTGGCAAAATGCCCAATTTTTCCGCACTTGTAGCAGGTTACATCCTTACTATATTTCTCAAAGTGCTTTTTCTTACACTTATCACACCACTTCGCTTCGCCTCCTTTTCCTCCACCAAAATTTTTCGAATCAGACTTCGAAAATTTGCTTTTCTTACTGGAACTAGATGTTCCCTCAAACTTTCTCTTCTCACCAACCTCAACCTTGTCGGTGGTTCTCCCCTTAATCATGTTCTCAACAGACTTGGCAGCCCAGATAGTTGCGTCTAGAGTATGTGCCTGACGTACTGGCACCTCGTACTCCCATGGGAGTCCCTTCGCATACTGGTCCACCTTTGTCAGCTCATCTGGAACGATGCGCAAAGCAAAATCCATCTTATCTGTAAAGTTATTAGTGTATTCATCAACTGACATGCTGCCTTTCGTCAATGCCAAAAACTTATTCTCCAACTCCCACAGATTTTGAGCTGAGCAGAGCTTCCGCTTGAACTGCACCAAGAACTCTGCCCATGTCAATTGCAGTGGCTTATTAGGGCTTAAAGTCTTCCCTAGAGTGTTCCACCAACGAACGGCTCCACCTCGGAACTGACGCACTGCATAGATAGTCTGCAACTTGCCTCTGCAGCCACAAGTCATGAAGGCTAACTCCATTTCGGAGATCCAATCCATAACTCCAATCGGATCCTCCTTTCCATTGAAGGTCGATGGTTTGCAAGTTAGAAAGTCCTTGTACTTGCATCCCATTCCATCATTCCTTCCATCATGGTTGTTTTGCCTAACTATCGGTGGGTTGGCTTGACCAACAGACCCACTGAAATTTCCACCTTCTGAGTGCCCTTCATTTAATTCGGGCTCTTCCACACGAATTGACAATTCTTCACGATTCTGTTGAAGCAACCGCCTAGTTTCATCCATCTGACGATCCAACATTGTTTGAATCATCATTTTCACACCACCCATGGTTATTGGCTCAGGTGCTGCTGCTACGACATGTATTTGCTCAATCACTGGTGGTTGATTCCTGTTTTCATCAGCATTTCCAACTCCACTTCTTGTTCTCACCATTTTTGATCTATACACCGAATAAGGTGAAATTAGATCCTCATTCACGATAGATATTCAAATCATCCTTATCACTCCGAAACGTTTAGATGCTAGTTCTAAATTCGTAGACATACACTTACAATCCTACACACATAAGGTTTATAGATCCGGTCGGCAACAGACCATAGATCCGAACAAATAATATCATATATGGCAACATATAACATTTAGCACATAAAAGCATTTTAGGCAACTTTCCTAAAATAAACTAGTGCTCGTGTCTAAAACATAGCAGACACATATCTCAAAATTTCACTTAGCATTCTAAGTTTAAGTCTAGAAATCCTACAAATTCCTAGTTCACTTAAACTAATGCTCTGATACCAACTATGACATCCCCAAAATCTCGACCAGAAAAGACCGATTATCGTTTATGCTTTATTGTCTATATCGGGACATGACATCTCGATTTTTGATTATATAATGAAAATACATTTCTTTATGAAATGCTTTGGTAAATATTATTTTATCACGTTTTGTTTTTGGGAACAAATTCCGCAACTCTTTCAAATCAAAAGGATTTACTCTGAAATTATTTTAAAAGCATAAATGAAAATCGGTCTTTTCTGGCCGAGATTTTGGGGATCTCACATTGCATATGTCCTGCGTACTCAGGGGTACGCCCAATGTATGTACGACACATCCCTACTTCGTGCATGCATAGGAGTACATCGTGTGTACCTTGTGTATGCCCAACGTACTCAAGTCTAGTCCATGGATAATTGAAATAATTTGCAAGAGTTTTTACCTGGCGATTCGGTCGTTACATCCAATTGGTCCAATATTTCATTTTACCTCGAGTGTGGAGAAAAGAGAGCTCTTGCATACATTGCATGCTCCATACAAATATCAGATCTAAAGTAACAAATTTCTCAAAGATTATGGAGTTGCCCAAACTTTAAAGATTAAACCAAAAAAGTGAACAAAAACCAAATACTTGACCAAAACTCTAAACACTCTTAGATCCAAAGATGAAACACCAAAAAACATTGATCTTTGTTACTTATAAAGGTCTATAAGTGGTGTGAGGGCTGATTACAACATTTGCAAAGCTTTAATGGCTAATATTTCTTGATATCCTCCTTCTGGGTACAAAACACCACCAAAAGAGCATCAAAATGGGTTTAAGAGAAAGGAAGGGTTTCAAACATCACAAGGGAGGCTAAGGATTCTATAGATAGGATCTAGAGGTGATGGAGGATGAAAATGGAAAACCCTTGAGTTTAATGCACTTAAATAGACCTAAATCTTAAGACCTAAGGCCTAATCCCGTCTCTAAGAGATGATTCGTGTCCCTCCTTGGCGTATCGCGCCTAGGTTGATATCTCCACTCTAATACGATTAATTCTTCACTATTTTCTTCTCACATTGGCCTTTTCTTGGATTACTAAAACCACCATGAAAGGAACGGAAAATATAATTGAAACTCAGATGTTATAATTCTCCTACTTTTGAATTAGATTTTGTCCTCAAAATATGCCTTGGCTAAAATAAAGAAGACAACCCATTATGAAGAACCTTTATGATTTCATCAACCCACTTTCTTATTTGATGCATCGTTGCTCGGGTTCCCAAGGCCACTCGGAATAGAAAAAATGTTGACTATACAAACCCAAATCAATTGCCCAAGCCCTTACTACTAAAATTTCCTCTCTCACCACCAACAACTCAAATAATTACTTAGTGAAGACACTCTAACAAGAGCACCCAAAGCGGGAAAGCTCGCAACTCTAAAAATACTAACAATTCTAATGATATACTTCCCAAAACCGGAGATCCATCTGTTTGAAACCATTGAAATCATACTCTGAGACTGAAGGTCAATTTCTTGATATACTCCTCCCTTAGTCCTTATGACTAGAAACATTTCCACTCTATGTTGATACAATATAACACCTGTTTTCCATAATGGACCGGTTTAGGGAATTTGGAGTCAAAAGTATGGTTTTTTGGGAAACTCGGGTGTCACAATGTAACCACAGATTGGTAATGACATGACAAGTCAAAGGAGAAGCGTAGAACCGGGAAGCATGTGACGGCGTGGAAAGAGTATGGTCACATTGTGAGAACGGCTGCAGCCCAAGCCCATGATCTTTTAGGGTTTCCTTCATATTTAAACCCCATTAAGTTGAATCTAGGGTTCATTATCAACCTCCATCACCCTTAAACCATAGAAAAATCATAACCCTAATCCATCTTCGTGGTTAGGCTCATTTTGGTGATTTTAGTTCTCTCTGAAGGGTACAGAAGGAGAATTGGTGTAGGGATCAAGAAAACAACATATTCTCATCTTTGATATCACCTTCTAGACCATTTATACAGATTCAAGCTTCCACCTTTATGGTTTATCCTCTTAGATGTAAGTTTTTTAAGTCCCTTTTGGTTCATGGTTTTGATTTTAATGAATGGATGGATTAAAGTGGGTAACTTTATGGTCCTCCTGAGTCCCTATAGAATCATATCTTATGGAGCTAAGGATTGGGTATGGAATATGGAACTTGCATGGGTTTTAGGTCATTTTCATGCCTTTTGACCTAGGTGGGGTAGAGGACATGCATGGAGCATTCATTTCCATAAAGTTGACATTTTTATGAACCTTTAGAGTCCCTAATAGCTTTCTAGAAAGTTAGAGTTGAAGCCTTAAAGGATTAAGGGCTCAAACAATTAAGTTATTGCCTCAGACTGTGGTCACGACATTACATAGAGGATGTCATGACGTGACGACAGAGGTTTATGTGATTATCTTATCCTGTTGCATTCACGACATGACCAAGGAGGGTTCACATTGTGATGCTTGCTATAGTTTTGTGTGACCGAGTTGGCTAAGTTCGCACGTGACCGAGTTTGGAATCAGACCGAGTATATTCACATGATATGAGCAAGGGATGGTCATGACATGAGGTTTATTTATTGGTATTATTGGCTATTGACTTGGACTTTGACCGTTAACTTTTTAGTATGGTTGAATTTTGGTCAAATTGTTGGATTCAAGGTATATGGCATGGTTGGACCTTGTCTGTTTTGATAATGCGTTGTATCACTAGTTGCATAGCATTGAGCTGTGGTTTTATTTATTTTGTGAATCAGATGAGTTTTCTCACTATACTGTGTAGGATGCTAGTTGTCTTCGTTACTCTTGCATTAGGTGTTAAACTGGGCCCATTGGTATGCATGTTAAGTTGGGCCTATTGATATATCGAAATGGGCCCATTGATATGTTGGTCTGGGCCTATTTGTATGATGGATTGGGCCTATTTATATGTACTACAAGAAAAACAACCTTTTACGATGCGCAATTTATGATACGCATCGATGTACGATACGTAAAAATGTGTGACCTAAAAATAACGTCATCTCTCTATAAATTTTAAGGATTTAGAACGTGCATTTTTGCGTGCCTTTAAATTAGTGTCTAAAAAAAACACGGAGGGCGCCTATAATAAAATGTGTGTTGTCTGAAGACGTCGCTTTATAAATTTTAATGGAAACGCGCGTTCCATCCTTTAATAGCTGGGGGAGGGAGGGGGGGGGGGGGGGAATGATATCCTAAAAAAATTAAAAAGCATGCCTCCCTTTTTCTTCCTTTCCCTCTCTGCCCTAATTATCGACGTCGATCAAGCATGCCACCAACCGACAACCTTCACTCTCTCCTTCTCCTTTTCTCTATAAACCCTAATCCGCCTCCACCACTACCAATCTACCTCAACTCACCTCTGACCTCGGCTCATCTCTTTCTGATCGCTGCTAATGAACCTATTTTGTGTTTAATTTGGGAGCAAATCGCGATTCTGTATACCGAAAGCCTAGATGAAAAAAATCAACCCCTACTCCTTTGATGTGTTCTAATTTCTTACCGTATCCAGGTTAAAATCAACCATTGCAGCAGAGCATCTTCTTGGAACTTTGAAGTCACCACTTCTTGGAACTTTGAAGCCGCTTTGTCGAATAGAGTTTGAGCTTCTTCACTTGTTACGGTTTCTTCCAAAGCTTTGGAACACAATTCCATTCCGATCTCGTGTAAGTCGATATGAGCATCCGGGTCGATTTTGATGTGGGTTCGGGAATAACTGACTAAATTCAAACAACCAATTGTCCATTTCAACTTCTTTCAACTTTGGATCATCAGGTATTTTTTTGGCTTCCTTTTCCGGTTTTTGTTCACTTTTGAAATTGGAATGGGACCCATTGTTTTCTACTTCAATACTCTCGATCTCAACCAACTTTTCTTCTTCCACTTCTTCTAACAATGGTGGCTCCTGCTCAGGGGTAATCTCGACCATATGCAATTTCAAAACCCCAGACTTTGTTTTTAAGTAGTTTCATAGTATGAAGTATCTTCCTGTTGAAATGGAATACGTTAATCTACCTTGGTTGAAATGGGATGACACTGATGTTGTTCCTTCGACTCCAATAATACAGACTCCAAAACTGTGGGACCCATCTCAGGTAATTAAATTATTCATCATCTCTTGTTAGTTTGTGTAAAACACAAGAATCACCTTTTTTAAATGTTCAACCCTGTACCATTGAATTTTCAACTTTGGATTGTATGGTGCAGGATTTGGAATTGATCCAAGAACAACAGGGCAAACAGCAGCAACCATGGAAGTCGGGACCCACCTCTACATAATAAAAGTGTTGATTCAACGAATAGAAGGAAAAGCAAAAGCAAAAGCCATGATGGATGTTTGGACATGAACACGTATTTGGAGCTTGAGAAGAATGAGCAGATCATGTTTGATAGGTGTTGTTTGATAGTTGATGTTAAAATCTGATCTTTTATTATACATTTGGTAACTTTCTTCCTTTCCAATATGCAAGATTTTCAAGAATTACATCCCCTATCTATTACAGGGGAAGAAAATCAAGGATGATTTCCTTAACACTTCAGTTCAAGATTTGGTAACTTACATGAATCCAGTGTTTCTAGCTTACATATAAGGAACTGACATCTTAGTTTTTCCAAATTAAATTTTGTGTATTACAAGGTGTTTATCAGCCTTCATTTTTTCATTTAGAACAAGATGTTCTAGTCTTCATTTTTTCGTTTAGAAGTCTTCATATCTTGGTTGATTCCGTGAAATTCTATCCATGGATTTGACATCCATTTAGGAACACTCAATATGATATCCATGGACCTTTCAAACATACAATGATGATGATTTTGTCAAAATTACAGTTGTTCTTTTTTATTTTTTTTCTCATCAGCCTCATTGGCATATTAAACTGGTATTAAAGGTATTAAAGGTAGAGTTTTGCACATTTAAGTTGTACCTTGTGACATGAATCTTGTATGTAAACACCAACTGCATGTATAGATATAGATACAAAATTGTAGATATATAGAGGAAGCGTGTATATAAATTTTGCCCAGGAATGAGGGATGTACTGAAGAACAAGATACTCTCATGTCGGCCATCAGGTATGTAAATTTTAAAATCGGAATTTTATGTCCGTTTCAGTTTTGGAATTTGAAAGATTGAAACCCTTAAACCTTTTTTGTTTGTGATTTGTGCAATTTTCTCTTCTTGGGTGCATCCTTTGATTTGGAAGTTTTCATCAGATTCTTCTATCAGTTTACACAGGTTATCTGTTGTTTTGATGCTTGAAGTTGGCAATTATTTAATTTTAATTAATTTTTTATATTTTTATTTAGGGATGAAACCTCTATTCTTACAGGGTTCTTAAGGTTCATAAGGTTCAATACTTTCCATTTCACTTGTTGCTATTTTTAATTGCAACTAAAATTGAAGGTAATCTCTTTTCTCTTTCTCCCCCTGATATGTAAAAGTAATAGTCAAATGCACACTGTATTTTATCAGCGCACGTTCTTAAGTTACAACCTAATTTTGTAATATCATTTTTTTAGTTTTATTTTATTTTATTTATTTATTATTTAGGAGTTGTTTGATCATCAGAGTCAAAATTATTTTCAATTTTGTAGAATTGTCAACTGTGACTTTTGTTCTTTTCTGTGTTCATGTTTATGTTTACGGAACTGTTAGCTAGGCTAGACACATATCAAGATCCTACCATTTATGCATAAGAGTCTTTTATTTTAATTCTATTTTTCCTTTTTAGTTTTTTTTGCTCGACTTGTGTTGTCTATTTTATGATGATTCCAGACCTCTGATCCAAATTATAGGCGATCGATTCCCATGGCAAGTGAAAAGTGCTATTTTGTCAACTTTGACCATCATAATAGCAAAAGGTGGGATGGCACTTAAACCTTTTCTCCTACAGCCACAAACCACCTTTGTCAAATTCTTGCAGGACAACCCAAGGTAAGACTTGTTTTATACTACTGTCTTTTGTTGACTATTCGACTTACAAGGGCATTCTCGTCAATTTTCTGGAGTGTTCGTTCAAGTGCTGCTCTTGCACTTGGTAAGCTTAGTGTACTAAGCACAAGAGTTGATCCCCTAGTTCGGGGTCTTCTATCTAACCTACATGCATCAGAAGGTGGGGTCCGTGAGGCAATATTGGTCGCCCTAAAAGGTGTTATCAAGCATGCTGGAAAGAGTGTTAGTAGTCCCGTTAAGACACGTGTTTTTGATCTCTCAAACGAGTTGATCTACAACGATGATGAACAAATACGAAGCTCTTCAGCAAGAATTCTAGGCATCATATCAGAGGTTCAGTTCAGTACATTCACTTGCATTTATAGCATTTGTTCCACCTCTGGGATTTACCACCTATGTAATATCACAACAGCACCTGTCAAAATTTGGTTGTGAGTGCAGGTGAAAAAGAAATGAGCTGGTCGGGATGGAAAAATAGATGGGCTGGTCCCTCCCCAAAGTAACCACATATGGTAACTCATGTCGTGTCACTGGACCATCTGGTTGTGTATAAAAGCTCAATTGCACAGCCTCCTGCCACAATAATAAAATATAATAAAAAGATCTTAAGTTTTGTATGAAGAAACAATAGAAATTAGTCAAATTTATTACTACCTTGTCCAATTTTCTCTCAATGAACAACAATTGCAAACTGTAGTCACCCTTGGGCAGTTTTGCCGACTCCGGGTACACATCACCCATGGCGTACACACGCTGTAATAATAAATAAATTAATAATTAAAAAATATGACATCTATAGCAAGGAAATGACTTGATTAAAAAATAAAAATACCTTGTTAAAAAATAAAGATCCCCTTGTTCACATCAGCTCCTTCTTCCAACTTGAACTTATAAGTCAAAGTCAACCTAGTGGACTGTCTTAATTTGAAACAAAATTCGGTTGTTTAATGGGCTAAAATGTATAAAACTTTAGTGATATTGTATATTGAAACTAAGGTAAGTCATGTTTTGTTACTTGTACTCATTTCCCTATAATCTTTGCCATTATATATTGAAAGCATATGACTTCTTTTGTTACTGTTATCTAAACCTTGTACTTATGAAATAGTTTGTAGTTCATTATTGAAATTCATTATTTACCATTTTATAAGGATAACCTTTTCAGTGAAGTTATGATGTTTACATTAACATTCTTTATTTCTAGTGTGTGGTCTGCTGCACTTGAAGCACTAAATGCCTTTATAAGATTATTTGTATATAAAGATGCTGTGAACAAGGGGATCTTGCTCCAACCAGTGCTATTATACCTTTCTCGGTACAACTGGAATCTAAAAGTGTTGATGATTTTTCCTTTTATTTTCAAATCATAAGTATATATTTATTTGCTGATTTTTCAAACATAATGTATCATGAAAAACAGGGCATTAAACTTTATTTCCTCCTTAACAACCAAGTTGCCTGATGTGAAAGCTTCTATGGACATATTCATCAGCAGAATATTGATAGCTTATCAGTCACTTTTCGATCCAAAATCATAAAAGAATAATCACCCACAACTTATTCAAATATGCACAAGTACCTTCAGGTAAGAATATTTATGTGTGTTTGGCCTTATATGTTGGATTTGGGGAACAGAGAGTGTTCCAAATATGAAGAAAGCTCCTACTTAAGGATACTTTTGGACAACAGAGATGCTTGGTTAGGTCCTTGGATTCCTGGAAGGTATACACTTGTTACATATCAACTTTAGGGGGCGTTTGGTTTGTAGGATTTATCAAGAATTGGAATTCAATTCCGAATAATTTCTGTGTTTGGTTGTATATAAGTAAGGATTTGAATTCAATTGTGAACTACAATTTGAAGGTTGAGCTTTTAAAGGAAGAAACATAGTTGGATGATTATTTGTTAGTTTTATAGGAATGTATAATCCATGTTAGCAATGTACATTAAATTTTATGCAATGGATTGTATTTTTTGTATATGATATTTTATTTCTGTTATGAGACATTAAATGCAAATGTAATTTAAAAATTAATAAATATATAAATATATTTTTTAGAACATTTAAAATTATGATACACAAAAATGTGTGTCATCTTCATTTATGACATGACCTTTCTTGACTGGGGCTTCCTTGATACGCATTGCGTGTCATAAACATGCACGTCGTAAGGTTACGATAGGCGAATGCATTTCATCTTCCTTTATGACAGGGTCTTCCTTGATACGCATTGCGTGTCATAACCGTGCGTCGTAAATGCGCATCATAAATGCACGTCGTCTATAGACGACTCGCAAAAGCGCGTCGTCTCTCGTTATGACAGGGCCTTCCTTGACGCGTATTTGCGCGTCGTCTGAGCGTTTTACGATGCGAAATGAGCATTGTAAAAGGCCTTTTTTCTAGTAGTGATGTTAGGTTGGGACTATTATTATGGGTTGGGCCCAAGATGCAGGTTGAGCCCATGGATATATATGATATGTGGTATTTTGTAGTACTCACTAAGCTTTGTTCTTACAGTTTATGGTTTAAACATCTTCAGGTACTTCCAACTCCAAAGCAAAGGGCTCAGATTGACTGCACAACATCCCCTGATAGCTTTTCCAAATCAAATTTATTATATTAGTCTAATGTTTGAAAAAACAGTTTTCTCTGATTGGTTTTAAGCAAATGGTTTTATGGATTTGATGTTTTAAAAATGAAAATTTTACTACTATTTTTGGGACGTTACAAGTTGGTATCAAATCCTTGGTTGAGGGATTCAAGCATACTCTCGGGTTTCTGAACTCAAGTTGAGGAATTGGTAATCTTTTTAAGAGAAAATAAATTTTCTAAAAAGACTATTACAAAGAAAGGTTTGCGATGCGTGCAATCAACCAAGCTCAACTAAATGATTCCCAAAATACCCATACATGTTGATATGTTTTGAATGCTAGAAGTTAACATATGGATATGTTCAGTTTTAGATGCTAGAATTCCTACTAGGAAAGATGTCTCGTAGGAAGGATGAATCTTTATGCTTTGTAGGATGGAGGTCGTGACTGGTGGGAAAAGGTTGGTCACTCCTTGGGAGCTGAGGCTGTATCATCCATGTCTTGGAAAAATTTTGTGACAAGATTCAGGGTATCTTTGCACCAGCCATTGAGGTGTAGTAGCTAGCGAGGGAGTTTTAGGACGTTTTCCAGATGACAGAGACCGAGGAGGAGATCACCGCCAAGTTCAGGGAGAGGGCTTTCCTGGTTTTTGCAGTACGGTGCAGATGAGGAGATAAAGAAGGCGAGGTACCATGATATGCTACAAGATGATATTAAGGAGTTTATAGGCCTGTTGAGTTGCAAGACTTTGGATGATATTATTTCTAGTGCCCGAGAAAGGGAGATTGACCTGTAGATTTGAATAAAGCATGAGTTGGGTCAAGTTTAGACTGTAGTGATCCAAGCGAAGAGATTTGAGTTATCTCGTCCGAGGACGTAAAGCATCGGCAACGGCGTATTTTGGATTCATGACTAGGTTTAGGTTGAGGGTTGTGTTAGAACCTCTCTTCCTGTTCTTGTCTGATGAAGGATTTAGAGTTCGAAACAGGACCAAATGCCTGTTTGGGATTTAGAGGTTGTGGTTTTGGCCCATGTTGGATAGGTTTTCTAGATAGTTAGCAAGACCATGGGTTAGGTTTATGGCTATAGTATATGCATGGAGAGACTATGGGCTGACCCATATTATCTACTAGGATGTATTTGGCTGTCGTGAGAATGGTTGTAAGCCTATGAGGGGATCATAGCCTTAGTTTGGGTTAAGTCAGGCTTGTTATTATTATTTAGCCACTCTGTGATTAGGCAGGAGGGCTGTTAGACTTGTATCGGTGAGACACGTGGGAGCGTCCTGTTTGGTTATGCTAGATTGGGTGAGACCCATAGGTGAAGCCCTATTGGTTATGTTATCTTGGGTGAGCGGATCATTCACACGTTTGAGATTATGCACGGGGAACAAGGTGTTGGTCGTGAGTCCCCAAGCCAATGATGGAATGTTGGTAAGATTAGGGTGTCATGTAATCTTAATGTTCAAGTGGATTAAATGGTGTCACCGTGTATCGAGAATCAGTAAGTGTATGAATCATGAAGGTGGGACACGGTAGGGACTGGCATGGTAAGGACTTTAGAACAAGCTTGGAGTAGGGAAGCTTAGTGATCAGCAGATTGGATCTGTGTGGCTGGTAGGCTAGGGTAGCCTTTATCTGTTAGACTTTTGGACGAAGTCTCTTTTTGTGATCGTGCATAAGGTTGTCAATCTCAACAAATGTTTGAGGACTCTGCATCCCGGTTTATTAAAAGGTCAGCGTGGAATCAGAAAATCTCAGATAGATCAAATTTGCAAATTTTTGGTTATCGGGATGTGAGTTATGTATTGGTTTGGCGCCAATGGTCGAGACTCGCGTTGGGAGTCGCCGTTTTTTAGGTGGAAAGTTATTGGCGTCGGTTAGTGGTCTGGGATTATTTTTTTTTCTTTTATCAGAAATATAAGTTAGGATTATTGGGGTTTTTTTCAATTCGGGTTGCGGAATGGAGTCATTATGGATGTGGTTTTGAATGGTTTTGTCTGTATGGAAGTCAGACATGGTTTAGGGTTAGCCGTTTTCGGGCAGAGAATTTGGATTTCTTTTGTTGGCTAAGGTCAGAGTGTTAAGGATCGTTCTTCATCAGGGTATGTGATTTCTGCTAAGATTAGGCATCGATAGCAGTGTCGGAAGGCGGTCTTCTGTGTGAAATGAGCTCTAAGTTCTATTTGGAATTGAGGAAGTTCTGTTTGAATCCACTATTGTGGTAGAAAATGTTGTAAGGAATGATTTTGAGGACAAAAATCTAATTTAAGTGCGGGAGAGTTGTAACACCTGTTTTCCAGAATGGATCGGTCTAGGGCATTAGGGAGTCAAAAGCATGGTTTTTGCGGAAAACAGGGTGTCACGACGTGCTCATAGGGTGGTCACGATGTTACAAGCCAAAGGATTGACTTTGATCGGGGAAGCATGTCACGACGTGAAAAGAGTATGGTCACATCGTGAGGAAGAATGCAAGCCAAACCTATGATCTTTTAGGGGTTCCTTCATATTTAAACCCCATTAACTCGAATCTAGGCCTCATTATCAGCCTCCTCCATCAAACCTTAGGAAAACCCTAACCCTAATCCCTCTTGGTGGTTTTGGTGCTCTTTCAAAGGAGTAAAAGGATAATTGGTGCTAGGATCAAGCAAGCAACATCTTCCAATCTTTAGTATCACCTTCTGGACCGTTTGTAAGGAGTCAAGCTTCTACCTTTATGGTTTATCCTCTTAGATCTAAGTTGTTTAAGTCAATTTGGGTTCATGTTTTTGATTTGAGTGAATGAATGGATTAAAGTAGGCAAATTTATGGTCCTCTAGAATTTCTAGAGCATAATATCTTATGGATCTAAGGATTGGGTGTGGATTGTGGAACTTGCATGGGTTTTAGGTCAATTTCTTTCCTTTTGACCTAGGTGAGGGTAGAGGATATGCATGTACATAAAGTTGACATTTTTATGAACCTTTGGACTCCTTAATAGCTATACGGATTTGATATTTTAAAAATGAAAATTTTACTACTATTTTTGGATGTTCCACACGAACACACAAAATGTTCTGACCATAACAACCAAACCAATCTCCACTCTAGAAATTCATGATCGAGTGACCTCAAAAGTAAATATGTCTTCCTCACTAACTCACCACTCTCACGAGCACAACAATGGATGAAGAAAACTCTCTCGTTACGTCCAGACTTCATCATGGCTTAGGTGCATAACCACCTGATAGATCATCAAAGGGACCCACTACGAACTCCATCACTGATAAGTTAACTCATACGAAACGATTCCCATAAAATAGACATGGATCCACTATGAAGAAACTTAACAACGAACTACTGATATACGACCATGACTTTTCAAACAAGCCAACATCCTACTAATTTCCAAACTAAACTTATCGCCTACTAGCTCCAACTCACATAAGTTATATCCATGATGGTTCATGATACATCGTGACACCATCCACTCACTGCATTGGAAAGTTGACGGTTCTATACTGCTTGTAACATCCCAAAATCGAGACCCAAATTTTTTTGCTTAATTATATTACTTATGAAAATAGTTTACGAAAAACATCACTGTTATCATTTCAAACATCAAGTCACAAATCACAACTCTCAAAAACCATATCATCAAATAGTAAAATATCATAGTACAATCCCAGGGTTCTCAAAGCGGAAATCATATGTGTGCGATGCGCTGCTACCCTGCCGGTCCTTCCCCTTAGCTGGAGAGGTACTTGAAACCAAATCTAAAAGCTGTAAGCACGAAGCTTAGTGAGTTCCCCCATCATACCACATACCATACAATCATACATATTGCCAGGCAAATTCTGGGGTGCCTGACCTACCCATGTCAAGCCATTCTGGGGTGCTGACCTACCCATGTCAAGCCATTTTGGGGCGCTGACTTACCCGTGTCAGGCCATTCTGGGGTGCCTGCCTACCCTCCGGTCTATCTCACCCGGTCATGGGGACTATTTCACCACCTACTACTATCACATAATAACATATCATAAACATGCGGTCAGACATATCTAGGGTGTCCGACCTACCCTGCGGTCCTAACGATCGAATCGGGGGACTATTCCCCTCCAATTACCTCTATCATATAGAACATATCATACTGGCACATAGAAACTCATCAAGTAATAACAAACCAGAACATTATAACATAGACAATCATCTCAACTGTAATCAACTACTAGTGGGTCGGCCTTGGTGCTTTAGAACCACTTCTACTAAAGGGTAACTTACCTCAACATCGTGTAGTGTCTACACTGTCCTCGATGTTAAAATCGACTCTCCCCGACTCCTCAATCCCTACACGACAACTTTTCTAAGTTACCAACTCATACTCACAAACCTTACATGAGCCACTCAAATCCAAGTCAACATCAAAGTCAAATCCTTGGTCAATGCCAACTTTTAGTCAAAGTCAACATCTGGTTGACTCGACTCGCCAAGTTGGCCCGCCAACTCGTCGAGTCCCCATATCTACAAAATGCCATAATTCCATTCCTACTCGTTGAGTCTAGCAAGAGCTCAACAAGTTCGCCTTCAACAACACATCATACTATCTTAAACGGACTTCCCGAGTTCGTCCTTAAACTCTCCGAGTTCATCTTCATCCTTAATAAGGTGTTCAGTCTATGACTCGCGGAGTTCCCCTTGAACTCGCCGAGTCCATCTTCATGTGGCTGGAACATTGCCTTGAACTCGCTGAGTCTATTCATCCACTTGCTGAGTCCTATGACTTCCAGGTCCTTAGTGAACCTAAACAACTGGGGAACCTTCGATCTTAACATCTGCTCCATAAACAGAAAGGATTTGGTGGAAAATACACCCCGTCTCGCCGAGTCCCATGAACCACTCGTTGAGTCCCTCTTTGTCCAAAATATACAGTCGATTATAATGGGTCTTAACGCATCAAAACCATAGATCTGGCCCCCTACGGTCCATTTTATACGTAAAGCTACAAACTTGATGTACATGCATGGGGCCTTTGGCTCAAAAAGCTATAATAGGAGGTCTAGAAGATGCATGGGGTGCTTATGGCAACAAAGTTGGCACCTTTATGCCATAAGGACCTTTAATAGTTCCAGATCCGAAGTGCAACTCCAAGCACACCCAAAAAATCCGATTTTAGCTTCTCTATACTCATAAAAAGGGTAGAAATAGCCCCAAATCAAAATCTAAGAGATAGATAGTCAAGGTTCCAGCTTTTTACCTTGAATGAGCGGAGAATGAAGTAAAACTTCTGGATCTTCTTGCTTCTACTTGAACTTCCAAGCTTCCTTCTTCTTCTCCAACTTCAAACACACACAAAAGGGCACCAATAGGCTCAAGAACACACAATAAGGGTTTAGGGTTTCAATCTAGGGCCTCCCTGAGTTGGGAGGGTGATGGAGGCTGGTTTGAGATGAGATAAAGTGCTTAAATAGGGTGCAAACCCTAAATATTACGGTTTTGTCCGGACAACTCCTACTCGTCGAGTCGGTCTCCCGACTCATCGAGTAGGTCACTTAAACCCCCGATCAAAAGTCGAGTCTACTCGACAAGTTGGGCCTCCAACTCGCCGAGTCCCAAAGTAAATTGCAACATTACTTGAATTTACATACGTACTAGGAACCGGGTGTTACAAGTCTCCCCCACTTATTTTAGACTTCGTCCTCGAAGTCTGTTGCTAAATCCGGAAAAAGCTTGGGGTAGTGCTCCCTCATCTCGTCCTCCGGCTCCCAGGTCCATTATGAGCTTTTTCGGTGCTGCCATTGCACCTTCATTAGTTCCACCCTCTTGTTTCTCAGATCCTTCGACTTCTTGTTGAGGATAGCTACTGGCCGCTCGATGTAGTTCAGGTTGTCATCCACCTGAATATCCTCCAAAGGCACCTGTGCCGAGTCGTCCACCAGGAACTTCCACAATTAGGAGACGTGAAAAGTATTGTGAATCTGGCTGAGTTCGACTGGCAGGTCCAACCTATACACCACCTTGCCCACCCAGGATGCAACCCTGAAAGGTCCAATGTATTTGGGGCCCAACTTTCCCTGCTTCCTAAACTGGATGACACCTTTCCAAGGTGACACCTTCAGGAGCACCATATCCCTGACCTAGAATTCCAGGTCCGAACGATGCTTGTCGGCATAACTTTTCTGCCGAGTCTGCAGTGGCGAATCTAGAACCAAAATCAACGTGGTTCCTTATATAAATTAAATGGAAAAAGTATGAAAATCTATGTTTTTTTTTTTTGCAAAAATAAGCTAGTTCCTTATGTTTTTTTATATAGAATTATTGTATTAAAAAAGAAAAAAGGTAGGTCCTAGGACCTACCTTGAGTATATATAGATACGACCATGCGAGTCTGAGCAGTCTGAAGCCTGCTCCGCACCTACTGGATCCTCTCCGTAGTCTTGAGTACAACTTCGGTACTCCCCATGACCCTATGGCCAACCTCACCCTAGCATATCAGGGTCCTGCACTTCCTCCCATACAACATCTCAAAGGGAGGATGGTCAATACTCGCATGATAGTTATAATTATAGGAAAACTCAGCCAAAGGAAGGTAAATATCCCAACTACCTCCGAATACTAAAACACACGTCCGTAGCATATCCTCTAGAGTATGGATGGTCAGCTCACTCTGACCATCCGTCTGCAGGTTAAAAGCAGTGCTGAAGTGCAGACGAGTACCCAAATTGTTGTGAAACTTCTTCCAGAATCTGGAAGTAAACCACATGTCTTGGTCTAAAATCACTGAGACTGGCACTCCGTGTCGAGCTACTACCTCTTGGATGTAGATATCGGCCAACTTCTCAGCCAAGATGCTCTCCTGGATCGTTATGAAATGGGCACTCTTGGTCAACCGATCCATGATGACCCAAATCGAATCCACTCCCCGTGCAGTCTTGCCGTGAGGTCTCTGGTGCTTGGCCTTGACCTTTCTGCAGGTCAAGAACCTCTCAACATACCCGGCGATGCCCCGCTTCATGCAGGGCAACCAGTAATCGGGTCGACGATCTCTATACATCTTCGTCGCCCCTGGATGGATGGAGAACCTGGACTTGTGGGCCTCCTCCATCAAGATCTGCCGTACCCCGCCGCAGTACGGTACCCAGACCCTCCCATGCAGGGTCAACAATCCGTGACTATCATAGTCAAATGAGGCCACATGGCCTATGATCAACTCACACTTCCAGTGCTCCTCCTTCAGGCCCTCGACCTACGCCTCGCGAATCTGCTCCAACAGTGGGGTCACTACCGTCATCCTCAGGCAAACGTCTCTAATTGGGGATGCCTTGCGGCTAAGCACATCGGCCACAAGATTGGCCTTCCCCGGGTGGTAAAGGATCTCACAATCATAATCCTTCACCACATCCAGCCATCGATGCTGTCTCATGTTTAGATTTGGCTGATCCTTAAGATACCTCAAACTCTTATGGTCCGCGTAAATGGTACAACGGAGCCCATAAAGATAATGACGCCAAATCTTGCGGGCAAAAACAACTGCCCCCAACTCCAAATCATGCGTTGGATAGTTCGCCTCATGAGGCTTTAGCTACCTCGAAGTATAGGCGATAACATGCCCCCTTTGCATCAATACCGCGCCCAAACCTGAGATGGATGCATCACAATATACCACAAAATCATCCATGCCCTCTGGCAGGGCTAAGATTGGCGCTTCGCACTATCTCTGTCTTAGAGTCTTGAATGCATCCTGCTGCTCTGACCCCCAGTGAAAGACCACCGCTATCCTTGTCAACCGGGTCAAAGGCATGTCTATCTTGGAGAAGTCCTGAATGAATCTCCGATAGTGCCCTACCAATCCCAGGATGCTCCAAATCTCAGATGGAGACTTCAGGACCTCCCACCTCATCACGACCTCCATTTTGGCCGAATCGACTGAAATCCTGTCCTGGTTGACAAGGTGTCCAAGAAACTACACCTCGCGCGACCAGAACTCACACTTGGAGAACCTGGCATACAAGCTCTCCCTCCTAAGAGTATCCAATACCTCCCACAAGTGCTCCTCATGCTGCTCCCGAGTCTTGGAATAGACCAAGATGTCATCAATGAAAACTATCACAGACCGATCCAACATCGGTCTGTTCATGAGATCCATGAATGCGGCAGGAGCATTGGTGATCCCAAAAGGGTTCACCACAAACTCATAATGACAATATCGCGTTCGAAACGCAGTTTTCTGCACATCCTCCCCTCGGACCCTCATCTGATGGTAACCCGAACATAGATCGATCTTGGAGAACCAAGATGCTCCCTGAAGTTGGTCAAAGAGGTCATCAATCATCGGGAGTGGGTAACGGTTCTTCACCGTTACCTTATTCAGCTCCTTTTAGTCTATACACATCCGATGCAACACGTCCTTCTTTTTCACGAATAGTATCGGGGCTCCCCAGGGCGAACTACCCGGTCTGATGAATCCCTTGTCTAACAGCTCCTACAGATGTATAGACAACTCCTACATCTCATGAGGAGCCGACCGATACGGTGCCTTGGCTATCAGAGCCGCACCAGGAACCAGGTCGATCCTGAACTCCACTTGCCTCTCCGGAGGTATCCCTGGCAGCTCCTCTGGAAATACATCCGCGTACTATCATACTGATGACACATCACTCACCGTCGCATGACCCTCCTCTCGGGTATCCAAAACATAGGTGACATACCCCACGCAACCTTGCTGGAGGTAGCACCTAGCCCTCGCTGCTGAACATAAAGCTGGTTCACACTGTGGCCTCTCGCCCTGAATCACCAGCTCTCCCCCACATGGGGTCTTGATCCGAACGAACTACTGCGCACAGTCAATCACTTCCTCATTGGGGCTCAACCAATCCATCCCTATGACGACCTTGTCCCCCGCAATGGTATGGGAACTAAATCTACTAAGTAGCGCTCCTCGTACAACCTTAGAACACAATCTCTGAAAACCTCTGACACTCGCACTGACCGGCCGTCCGCAATCTCGACTTCTAGAGGGCAATCTAACATGGCCAAAGACTCAGGAAACCTCTTCCTAAGCGCAAGAGAGACAAATGATTGGGTAGCACCCAAATCAAACAACACCAAGACCAGGATACCGTTCACATGGAACGATCCAAAACAAAACATATAGCATAATACATCAATATCACAAGCGACATATAATAAAAATTAGAGAAAAGAAACCATACCCATCACCACATCGGGTGCGGCGCGTGCCTCCTCGACTGTCAACTGAAATTCTCGGCTCCTCGCCACTAGAGCCTATGACTTAACCTTCCGGTCATTCATAACTCGCACAGTCGTTGGAGTCGGCGCCACCACTGGCGCTACTGCCGCTGTCAATCTAGGGCAGTTGGACTTTTTATGGCCCCTCTGATTGCAATGAAAGAAAATCAGATTCGAAGTCTGAACAGTGGGGGCAGGAGCAGTACAATCCCTGCCAAAATGCCCCGTCTTGCCGCACTTATAGCAGCCTGATGATCCCGCTCTATAAGCTCCCTCATATGGCCTGCCGCATTTCCTGCAGCGGCTCTGGCCTGGCTGGCCCTTCGACCTAGCGTCGGATCCCTTGGGTTTCTGTGACATCCCCAAAATCACGGCCACAAAAGACCGGTTTGTTTATGCTTTGTTTAAAAATCAGAGTTACATTTTAAATGAAAGTGTTGCGGAATTTGTCCCAAAACAAAAATATGATAAAGATTTATCAAAAGCATTTCCATAGAAATGTATTTCATTAAAAGACTCGGGATGTCATGTTCGTACAGATCAAAAGCATAAACAGTACAATATAAGCCTTACTACATTATTTCATATCTACAGGCCTATATCCGTAATCCCTTGTCCAAAACATCACACCTATGCTCATGCGCCACTACCTGTAATACATAAAACTGAGTGGGTCAGGCTTGGGAGCCTGGTGAGCACAAAGGGTTTTCAACCCACAATAAATAAGTTTACTAATTCAATCAACAATAACCCGATTACCCGTTCCCGTTATCCTCACTTTACGTCCCTAAACACCTATCATAAGGGACCTAGCCTAAGGATCATCATCAGGACGGACACTACTGCTAAGGGGATTCCTCAGCAATAAATGTCCTAAAGGCAACCATGTGGGGGATGGAGTACACCGGTGAACACGTCGTTCACAAACACCTACAGGTTGCGAGCCTGCTAGCGTTCCACTGGACTGTCTAGAAGAGTCCGTGGTCGTCATCCATACTCCGCTAGATGACAGAAACAACAACATCAACATCGAGGCCTCTCATCATTTTATCACACATCAGCTATTACATCTACCCATGTTTTACCCCAACATTTTCGTAGATATAAAATACATATACAGTTTAAATCATTGAAAACATGTATAACAACGTTCATCTAGCATAGATAGCAAGTATTCAGATAATATGCACACATAGCACGTAATTTATATAAAATACTTCATATCTATGTGTAAGTTGAAAGTAACTATGCACTCACTTGTTAAGGTGATGATTCCAAAATCGGGCAGCGCTTGCTTCTAACGATTCTATTTTCCTTCGACGAAACCTAGCATTATTATCGCTAAATTTTAGTCTAATATTTACCGTGACCAACTATTAGTCTTAGTATTATTATTATTATATAAGCGTTAAACAATATTTTACAACCACTATGTACAGACAGGGGCCAGACATACAACACCGGAGGGCAGGACCATTTTGGCATATAGCACTTCTGAAATCCAACAACCCTATGCGGCCCTTTAAACCAGATTCCCCGTACCGCGAGTAGTTAAAAAAAAATATTATAACGACACTTATATAAGTTATAATAATAGCTCAAATATTTATTATAAGTTCATAATAACAATACTAATTTTAAATATAAGCTATATTAAAATAAGGTAAGCATAACTTACTTACAAGGGGGTTTTAGCTAGGAGTCGGGCTCTGCAGGGGCAGAACTTCATCGCTGAATCTTTCTAAGAAAGATTCGTGCAGCGCTTCAGCGCTCACCTTACTATACTAAGGTACAGAAAGAGAAGTCGAATCACGAGGGACCGAAATGCTCGGGGGATAAGGAGAGAAAGACTCTTGAATCAAGAGAATGGTGCAAGAAATATGAGAGCCCAAGGCTCTTATTTATACTAATTGAATTTTCAAAAACTACCCTCCATAATTACTTAATGACCTTTTAGTTATATAAACAACTAAACACCCCTCTATAATACTATTATAAATGGATGTAATGATATTTGTACTAAACTAATGTCGAAAGAACTCAACATTAGTCTTATAATGACCGCATCGTCGATACCTTTCTAATGATATATACATATGTATATATATATGTGTACGTATACATGATTTATACTTTATTTTAATACGTAAATATGCTATTATAATTTGTAACTCGTTCATACGAACTCCGTTTTTGACGTTCTTTATATCCACGCGTAGGTGAAGACGTACTCTACAACTTTCGTTTAGACTCCGTCGGCTAATTTTGACTTTATCTTTAAAGTTATATTTTTAACAAGCCGGGACAGGATTGGTCTATTTAAAATCTCATAACTTCTTCATACGAAGTCAGATTTGGACGTTCTTTTTATCGATGTTCTTAGTTTAACATATTCTACGACTTTCGTTTAGATCACTAAGGCTAAATCTCGCTCTATCGTAAATTCACTATTCACGCTTCCCGGTATCGTGCCGGTTCTGTCGTGAAACTTCGACGGGTCATAACTTCTTCGTTATAACTCGGATTTCGGCGTTCCTTATATGCACGGAAACCTTGAGACATATTCTACAACTTTATGTAGAGATATCGGGATTATCTCACACTTTAATTTTGACGCTCATTTTTATTCTTTATTAATTATACATTTATAATTAAATAATAAACACATATAATTCACATAATACTCAAATATTTCATCTTTATTACTTCAAAAAGAGTTACAAGAGTTGACCTAGACTATTACATTGACAAAAATGCTTAGCCCTGGAACCCGGGCGTTACAATTCTCTCCCCCTTAGGATGATTCCGTCCCGGAATCATGCATCAGCAAACAGATGTGGATAGCGACTCATCATGTCATCCTCTGTTTCCCAAGTGAGATTCGGCCCATTCGAATGTTTCCATCGGACTAGCACCAAGTCGACCATCTTGCGTCGTAACTTCTTAGTCTTATGGTCAACAATTGCCTCAGGCTCTTCGATCAACCTTTTATTTTCATCCATCCTTAACTCTGAGATTGGAATTATGTCGGGAACATCTCCCGTGAATTTCCTCAAATAACACACATGGAAGTTGTTATGAATACCATTGAGTTCTTCGGGCAATTCCAGCTTGTAAGCATGGTTCCCTATCTTCTGAAGAACTTTGAACGGTCCAATAAACCTTGGACTCAACTTTCCTCGTTTCCCAAATCGTATAAGTCCCTTCCACGGTGAGACTTTAAGCAAAACGGAATCCCCAACTTCGAAAGTTATCGGTCGTCTTTTCTTGTCAGCATAGCTCTTCTGACGATCCTGGGCTGCTAACATCCTTTCCCTAATCACCTTCAACTTCTCAGCAGTCTCATGGACTATCTCGGGGCCCATAAACTGCTTCTCTCCGGATTCAAGCCAACAAGACGGTGTACGACACTTCTGCCCATACAAGGCTTGATAAGGAGCCATCTTGATGCTCGAGTGAAAACTATTGTTGTAGGAAAATTCTACCAGAGGTAAGTGCTCGTCCCAATTCCCTTGGAATTCGAGGGTACATGCTCTCAGCATATCTTCCAGCGTTTGAATCGTTCTTTCGCTCTGACCATCAGTTTGCGGATGATAAGTAGTACTCAAACACAACTTTGTACCTAAATCCTCTTGTAGACTCCTCCAAAACCTTGACGTGAAACGACTATCACGATTTGATACAATCGTAAGAGGGACACCGTGAAGTCTTACAATTTCCTTCACGTAAGCATTTGCGAGCTTATCCATAGACCACTTCTCGTTGGCTGCTATGAAGTGTGCACTCTTGGTGAAACGATCCACGACTACCCAAATCATGTCGTGACCGTTCTTCGTCCTGGGCAGTTTAGTCACAAAATCCATGGTGATGTCTTCCCATTTACCCATGGGTACAGGTAAAGGTTCCAAACTCCCATACGGTTTCTGATGTTGTGCCTTAACCCTCGCACATGTTACGCACTCGGCCACATACTTCGCAACATCGAGCTTCATCGTCGGCCACCAGTAGTAGGGTTTTAGGTCCCTATACATTTTAGTGCTACCGGGATGAATCGAGTACATGGTCTTGTGTGCTTCTTCCATCAGAAGATCTCTTATTCCTCCCGTCTTAGGTACCCAAATTCGATCTTGGAATACCTTCAGTCCTCGACTGTTTGTACCAAACACTAACGTTCTTCCCAAACGTTCTTCCTTTCGGTCATTTTTCTCTAAAGCTTCTTCTTGAGCTTTCCTGATACTTTCCACAATCGTCGAGACGACTTCAATTCTTAACGCTCTTGGCCTTTTCCTTTCCAGATTGACTTTCCGACTGAGAGCATCAGCAACAATATTTGCTTTACCTGGGTGGTAAAGTATCTCACAGTCGAAGTCCTTGAGAAGTTCTAGCCAGCATCGTTGCCTCATGTTCAACTCCTTCTGATTAAAGAGATACTGGAGACTCTTATGATCAGTGAAGAGCTTGCACTTCGTGCCGTAGAGGTAATGCCTCCATATCTTTAAGGCAAAAACTACCGCTGCCAACTCCAGATCATGAGTGGGGTAGTTCTTTTCGTGCTCTTTCAATTGTCGAGATGCGTATGCTATCACCTTTTCTCTTTGGGTCAGAACACAACCCAACCCGACTCCAGAAGCGTCACTATAAACCGCGAAATCTTCGACTCCATCGGGTAGAGAAAGTATCGGTGCTTCACATAACTTCTTCTTTAGTTTCTCGAATGCCTCATCGTGTTTCTCACTCCAGGTATATGTAGCTCCTTTATGAGTCAAAGCTGTTAATGGAGCAGCTATCGAAGAAAAGCCTTGGATAAATCGTCGATAATATCCGGCTAATCCTAGAAAGCTTCGAATTTCTGTGGGACTTTTCGGACGTTCCCACTTCATCACAGCCTCGATCTTTGCGGGGTCAACCATTATTCCCTCCTGGTTAACAACATGACCCAAGAATTGGACTTCCCGTATCCAAAAGTCGCATTTGGAGAACTTTGCAAAAAGCTTCTCCTTCTTCAACACTTCTAATACTTCCCGTAGATGTTTTCCATGCTCCTCTTGGCTTTTTGAGTAGATGAGAATGTCGTCGATGAACACTATCACGGATTTATCGAGGAATGGTTTACAAACCCTATTCATCAAATCCATGAATGCTGCGGGAGCATTGGTTAGCCCGAATGACATAACCAAGAACTCGTAGTGTCCATATCTCGTTCTGAATGCAGTCTTCTCAATATCCTGCTTTCTCACCTTTAGCTGATGATATCCTGACCTAAGATCGATCTTTGAGAAGTAGCTCGAACCTTGCAGCTGATCGAATAGGTCATCAATCCTCGGCAATGGATACTTGTTCTTCACCGTTGCCTTATTCAGCTCTCGGTAGTCTATACACATTCTCATACTTCCGTCGTTCTTCTTCACGAATAACACCGGAGCTCCCCAGGGTGATGAACTAGGTCGAATAAAACCGTTGTCCAACAGCTCCTGAAGTTGCGTCATGAGCTCCTTCATCTCCGTCGGTGCTAATCGGTAAGGTGTCTTTGCTATCGGTGTTGTTCCTGGTAACAAGTCTATACGAAACTCCACTTGCCTATCAGGTGGTAATCCGGGAAGATCTTCGGGAAAGACTTCCGGATAATCACACACAACCGGTATATTCTGCACCTCTTTCTTCTCCTTCTTGGCATCGATTACGAATGCCAAGTATGATGCACATCCTTTGGACAAACATTTCCTGGCTTTCATCAGGGAGATGATTCCAGAATTCACTCTGCATTTGTCCCCATACACCATAAATGATTCTTTTCCGGGTGGGTTTACCTTTACTATCTTCTTTCGGCATTGAATCTCAGCATCGTTGGCGCTAAGCCAATCCATACCCAAAACAATGTCGAAACCGTTTAACTCTATGGGTAATAGCTCTTCGTGGAATTCGTTTCCGTTTAGGTCAATGACGATGTTCCTAATACGATTACTAACAGGTACGAATTTGCCACTGGCAACTTCTACAATCAGGGCATTATCTAGTTTTTCTACAGGCAATGCTAATTTCCCACCAAATTTATGCGACACAAAGGAGTAGTTGGCTCCGGAATCAAATAGTATATTTGCAGGCAAACCATTTACAAGAAAGGTACCTGAAGCGACGTCTGCTGCCTCCTTTGCAGCCTCGAGCGTCATCTGGAAGGCTCTCGCCTTCGGCTTCGGTGGTATGTTGGGTCTTCCTGTCTCCTTCTTCTTCGGGCAGTCCTTCAAAATGTGCCCTTCTTCATTGCACCCATAACAGGCTTTCTGGTTGAGGGTGCATTCATTGGCGTAGTGCCCAGGCTTTCCGCACTTGTAATAAGTGACCCCTCCGTCACACTTCCCAGAGTGCTTCTTCTTGCACTTGTCACACCACTTCGCTTCTGATCCTCCTCCCCTCGAACCAGACTTCGAGAATCTACTCTTCTTGTTGGACTTCGAGGATCCATTGAACTTCCGTTTCTCACCAACCTCAGCCCTCTCCAGACCTCTTTCCTTTTGTTGGGTCTCCACGTTCTTAGCTGCTCGAACAGTTGTCTTCAAAGTAGTTGCCATTTTGACCATTGGGCCAAAGTCAGCTGACAATCCATTAGCAAACCTCTCTATCTTTGAGAGTTCGATAGGCACCAAGCCAAAGTTTGAGACGAGAATATTAAGATAGGGAAATCTTTACTTACGATAAACGTTTAAATCCTCCTCGAAACATTTACATGCTAGTTCTAATATCATAGTCGTATGTTTAGAATCCTAAACACATAAGGTTTCCAGATCCGGTCGGCAACAGACCATAGATCCGAACAATTAACAGCATATTATGCACAAAGCATTTAGCACATAAAAGCATTTTAGGCACAATTCCTAAAATAAGCTAGTGCTCACACCTCACAATCATCGCTTAGCATTCTAAGTTTAAGTCTAGAAATCTTACAAATTCCTAGTTCGCTTAAACTAATGCTCTGATACCAACTGTGACATCCCCAAAATCACGGCGACAAAAGACCGGTTTGTTTATGCTTTGTTTAAAAATCAGAGTTACATTTTAAATGAAAGTGTTGCGGAATTTGTCCCAAAACAAAAATATGATAAAGATTTATCAAAAGCATTTCCATAGAAATGTATTTCATTAAAAGACTCGGGATGTCATGTTCGTACAGATCAAAAGCATAAACAGTACAATATAAGCCTTACTACATTATTTCATATCTACAGGCCTATATCCGTAATCCCTCGTCCAAAACATCACACCTATGCTCATGCGCCACTACCTGTAATACATAAAACTGAGTGGGTCAGGCTTGGGAGCCTGGTGAGCACATAGGGTTTTCAACCCACAATAAATAAGTTTACTAATTCAATCAACAATAACCCGATTACCCGTTCCCGTTATCCTCACTTTACGTCCCTAAACACCTATCATAAGGGACCTAGCCTAAGGATCATCATCAGGACGGACACTACTGCTAAGGGGATTCCTCAGCAATAAATGTCCTAAAGGCAACCATGTGGGGGATGGAGTACACCGGTGAACACGTCGTTCACAAACACCTACAGGTTGCGAGCCTGCTAGCGTTCCACTGGACTGTCTAGAAGAGTCCGTGGTCGTCATCCATACTCCGCTAGATGACAGAAACAACAACATCAACATCGAGGCCTCTCATCATTTTATCACACATCAGCTATTACATCTACCCATGTTTTACCCCAACATTTTCGTAGATATAAAATACATATACAGTTTAAATCATTGAAAACATGTATAACAACGTTCATCTAGCATAGATAGCAAGTATTCAGATAATATGCACACATAGCACGTAATTTATATAAAATACTTCATATCTATGTGTAAGTTGAAAGTAACTATGCACTCACTTGTTAAGGTGATGATTCCAAAATCGGGCAGCGCTTGCTTCTAAAGATTCTATTTTCCTTCGACGAAACCTAGCATTATTATCGCTAAATTTTAGTCTAATATTTACCGTGACCAACTATTAGTCTTAGTATTATTATTATTATATAAGCGTTAAACAATATTTTACAACCACTATGTACAGACAGGGGCCAGACATACAACACCGGAGGGCAGGACCATTTTGGCATATAGCACTTCTGAAATCCAACAACCCTATGCGGCCCTTTAAACCAGATTCCCCGTACCGCGAGTAGTTAAAAAAAAATATTATAACGACACTTATATAAGTTATAATAATAGCTCAAATATTTATTATAAGTTCATAATAACAATACTAATTTTAAATATAAGCTATATTAAAATAAGGTAATCATAACTTACTTACAAGGGGGTTTTAGCTAGGAGTCGGGCTCTGCAGGGGCAGAACTTCGTCGCTGAATCTTTCTAAGAAAGATTCGTGCAGCGCTTCAGCGCTCACCTTACTATACTAAGCTACAGAAAGAGAAGTCGAATCACGAGGGACCGAAATGCTCGGGGGATAAGGAGAGAAAGACTCTTGAATCAAGAGAATGGTGCAAGAAATATGAGAGCCCAAGGCTCTTATTTATACTAATTGAATTTTCAAAAACTACCCTCCATAATTACTTAATGACCTTTTAGTTATATAAACAACTAAACACCCCTCTATAATACTATTATAAATGGATTTAATGATATTTGTACTAAACTAATGTCGAAAGAACTCAACATTAGTCTTATAATGACCGCATCGTCGATACCTTTCTAATGATATATACATATGTATATATATATGTGTACGTATACATGATTTATACTTTATTTTAATACGTAAATATGCTATTATAATTTGTAACTCGTTCATACGAACTCCGTTTTTGACGTTCTTTATATCCAGGCGTAGGTGAAGACGTACTCTACAACTTTCGTTTAGACTCCGTCGGCTAATTTTGACTTTATTTTTAAAGTTATATTTTTAACAAGCCGGGACAGGATTGGTCTGTTTAAAATCTCATAACTTCTTCATACGAAGTCAGATTTGGACGTTCTTTTTATCGATGTTCTTAGTTTAACATATTCTACGACTTTCGTTTAGATCACTAAGGCTAAATCTCGCTCTATCGTAAATTCACTATTCACGCTTCCCGGTATCGTGCCGGTTCTGTCGTGAAACTTCGACGGGTTATAACTTCTTCGTTATAACTCGGATTTCGGCGTTCCTTATATGCACGGAAACCTTGAGACATATTCTACAACTTTATGTAGAGATATCGGGATTATCTCACACTTTAATTTTGACGCTCATTTTTATTCTTTATTAATTATACATTTATAATTAAATAATAAACACATATAATTCACATAATACTCAAATATTTCATCTTTATTACTTCAAAAAGAGTTACAAGAGTTGACCTAGACTATTACATTGACAAAAATGCTTAGCCCTGGAACCCGGGCGTTACAAAGTGGGTTAGATCTGATCCCACATCGGCTTGGAAGGAGAACTAAGCATTCCATATAAGGGGTGTGGATACCTTTCCTATCACAACGCGTTTTAAAGCCGTGAGGGCAGCAGATCCCATAAGAACTCTGCAGTTAAGCGTGCTCGGGTGGGAGTAGTACCAGGATGGGTGACCCCCTGGGAAGTCCTCGTGCCGAGTGGCCCAAAGCGGACAATATTGTGATACGTGCCAGAGGGGATGTTACAGTTTCTTCCCCGAAACCCCAATACTCTGCTCTGTCTCTCCATTCCTCTTCCTGAGGTGCTCTAAGTCAATCTATCTCTCCTTCGTCCTGACAATCATGGACTCCAGGGTCGGACAGGCTGAGAAGCTGACATGGTCTCGAATATCACCCCTCAACATGTCGTGATAGCGGGTCCTCCATATGTCCTCATCTCCTGCATACTGAAGTACCAACAAGGCCCTCTTCCCAAAACTTGGAAGTGATCTCCGCCACTGACTCCGTAGTCTGTCTCATATCAAGGAACTCCATGGCCAACTGCTAAAGCTCCACATCTGGCGCAAACTCAGCCCTGAACCTGGTCACAAAGTCTGACCAAGTCATAGCCTCAATGGTTGGGGCTCCCAGTGAGTCACCGACTGACTCCCACCAATCCCTAACTTTGTCCATCAAACAACCCATAACAAAGCGGACCTTCGACCCCTCCGGGCAGAAGCTCGTCAACTGCACATACTCGATGTTTTTGATCCATCTCCTAGCAGTAATGGGGCCTTTCGCCCCGTGAAGGTTTGGTGCACCACTCCCGCGGAAGTCCTTGAAGGATAGTGTGCGCGTACTTAACTAGCTGGATGCCAAGTCACTCCTGAATATTCGGAGGCGATCCTCCATCAGCTCAATAATACCCTCCTTGATATCCCCCTATCGCCTCAAGGATACCTCTCATGATCTCAGACACGATGAACTCGTATAGCCCGTCATCAACCTGCTCGGATCCCACACCCAAGCCTGACCCTGATCCTGCTCCATGTCGCGTAATCGCCATACTGAAAATAAACACAATGATGTCAAGATCATATATAATCTCGAGAGGTCTCACACACTCTCCAAGTTTCCTGGTTCTATCTCAACCCTCCTTGATTCGAGTACGGATCCTCTACTTCCAGTAGTACGAGCCCATACTACCTTCCTCATCTATCCATACTTTCCTCAAGAATTTCCTTGACTTCACCAAGTACCTTTTTACTTTCCAACTAATCGCATCCTAGGCTTGTCCTAGGGAACTATCCGACCTACTCTCTGCCATCAGTTGCACGAGGAGTCCCTACCATCTTTCCCTAACAAGCTTGCAGACACTATTACATATCCGCTCACTAGTTAGTTAAAGCTAGACGGAACCCCTATTAGCACAAAGCAAGCAACATTCATGCATTGAGTAACCAATACCAAGCATAACCTAACCAGGCTACCATACTGCTAACTAACCAGTCGTAGCATATAGCTCAGTACACTCATACAACAGGGATATAAGACATCCTTCCTAGATCCTTAGCACTAATCTAGCATGCAGCTCTCATAATCATATCATATAACATAACATAGCATGTATGGGTATCTTGTGGAAAACTTACTTGAGCTCAGCCGGTCACATGCATCACACACCTTGTTCTTTCTCAAAACTCCTTATTTCAAATTTTAGATTTCTCTTGTAAAAATCCTTCAAGCCCTCGATTTGAGTTCAGAAACACCCGAAGGTGTTCCCGAATCCCTCAAACCAAGACTCTGATACCAACTTGTAACATCCCAAAATCGAGACCCAAAAGTTTTTGCTTAATTATATTACTTATGAAAATAGTTTACGGAAAACATCATTGTTATCATTTCAAACAGCAAGTCACAAATCACAAGTCTCAAAAACCATATCATCAAATAGTAAAATATCAGAGTATAATCCCAGGGTTCTCAAAGCGGAAATCATATGTGTGCAATGCGCTGCTACCCTGTAGGCTCCTTCCCCTTAGCTGAAGAGGTACCTGAAACCAAACCTAAAAACTGTACGAACGAAGCTTAGTGAGTTCCCCCATCGTACCACATACCATACAATCATACATACTGATGGGCAAATTCTGGGGTGCCCGACCTACCCATGTCAAACCATTATGGGGTGCTGACCTACCCATGTCAACCATTCTGGGGTGCTGACTTACCCGTGTCAGGCCATTCTCTGGTGCCTACCTACCCTCCGGTCTATCTCACCCGGTCACGGGTATTATTTCACTCCTAATACTATAACATAAGAATATATCATAAACATGTTGTCAGACATATCTGGGGTGTCCGACCTATGCTTCGGTCCTAACGACCGAATCACGAGACTATTCCCCTCCTACTACCTCTATCACATAGAACATATCATACTAGCACATAGAACTCATCATGTAATAGCAAACCAGAAAGTTATCACAAATTCAATCATCTCAATTGTAATCAACTACTAGTGGGTCAGCCTTGGTGCCTTAGACCCATTTCTACAGAAGGGTAACTCACCTCAACATTGTATAGTGTCTGCACTGTCCTTGGTGTGAAAATCGACTCTCCCCAAATCCTCAATCTCTACGCGACAACTTTTCTAAGTTATCAACTCATACTCATAACACATACAAGAGTCGCTCAAATCCAAGTCAGCATCAAAGTCAAATCCTTGGTTAAAGCCAACTTTTGGTCAAAGTCAACATCTGGTTGACTTGACTAGCCAAGTTGGTGTAACGACGTAAATTTTTCAAACCAAAATTTTCATTTCAAACATAAACATCATGTGTCATATTTCCCAAAAAATCTTAGTATCAACATTAATACAATTTATTTATCAAAAGTTGTTTATCACATAAACCAGGATCCTCCAAAATATGTTTCCAAAGCGAGTGTGTGTACAATCAAGCTTGGGCCTACCCACGATCATCAAAAGTACCTGAAACACATAACACATAACACGGTAAGCACGAAACTTAGTGAGTTCCCCAAAATACCATACACTGCTCATCGGCCACTCTAGGCCATAACTCAATAAGACCTTCTGGTAAATGTGTCTCAGTGGAACCCTCTGGTTCCAACTCAGTAAACTCATAGCAACAATATTCAACAATAATCACAAAACATAAAGTAGAATATTACAATACACAAATAAACACATAAAACATCTCAATCACATAAAGATACCACTCTTGGTAAGTATAGTGAGCAGACTCACCTCGTAAGCTAGCTAGTAAAATTGCGTGCTCGAAATCCTTGATCTAACCTCCTCCTATCACAAGGATAATATTGCTAATTAATATTCTCCTTACACTCAAATACACCAGTAGGAACCTTTAGATGCTAGGGACCTCCTAAGGTCCAGATCTAGAGTTCAAGCCTCCTCAAGAACCCCAAATCCTCAAAGTCCCAAAATATAAATGAAAGAAGCCCTAATCTTCAAAATGAGAGATCTACACAAACAAAAGTGAAAGGTTTGAATTTGATACCTCAAACAGAAGATCTTGGACGTATAAGCAGCAGATCTAACAACCTCTTCACAATCCTTGCTTGGAATCCTCATTTCCTCTACCAAAATGCACCCACAAATCTCAAGTAAGGCTCAAAACTCTCTCAAAAGCTCAATGGGGGCGATTAGGGTTTCTTCTCAGTGATGTGTGGCCACAAATGAGGCTATAAGTGCCTTTAAACAGGCCCCAAACCCGTGGATCTAGGGTTTCCACTCACATTGCCTAGTTGACGAGTAGATCATTAAACTCACATGGCCACACCTGCTTCTACTCAGTGAGTTATAGTGCCAACTCTTCGAGTAGATCAATGAACCTCAAAAATACGTAATTAAAATAATATACCTAGGAATCTGGATGTTACAATTCTCCCCCACTAGAATCAAACTTCGCCCTCGAAGTCATGCTCCGCAAATAACTCTAGATGCTGCTCCCGAATCTCTGACTCCGGCTCCCAAGTCAAATCGGACCCTCTCTGATGCTGCAACTGGACCTGAACTAGGGGCACTTCCTTGTTCCTCAGAACCTTCACCTTTCAATCCAAGATCGCGATCGGACTTTCAATATAATTCAGGCTTGCATCTACCTAAATGTCCTCCAGTGGTACACTGTCGTCTCGTCGGCTACACACTTCCTCAACTGTGACACGTGGAAGGTGTTATGGATCTGACTCAACTCCGCAGGTAGCTCCAAATGGTACGCTACCCTACCCACTCTAGCGGTCACCCTGAAAGGACCGATGTATCAGGGCCCAAGCTTGCCCTGTTTCTTGAATCGGATCACCCTTTCCAAGGGGATACCTTCAGAAGGACAAAATCTCAAACCTGAAACTCAAGCTCGGATCGTCGCCTGTCTGCGTAACTCTTCTGGCAACTCTGGTCCGTCAGTAACCTCTACCTGACCCGCTGAATCTTCTTGTTCGTCTTGAGCACTATCTCAGTGCTACCCATCACTCGCTGTCCCACCTCTCCCCAACAGATAGGATTCTAACACCTTCTCCCATAAAGGAGCTCAAAAGGAGGCATACCAATGCTGGAATGGTGACTGTTGTTGTAAGAAAAGCCAACCAAGGGTAAATAAGTGTCCCAACTTCCCTCGAAATTCAAGACACATGCACGTAGCATGTCTTCAAGCATCTGAATCGCCCGCTCGCTTTTCTCGTCTTTCTGCGGATGGTACGCGGTACTAAAGTGTAAACGGGCACCCAACTCCTCATGAAATTTCTTCCAAAATCTGGAAGTGAAACACACGTCTCGATCTGACACTATCGAGGTTGGCACTCCATGCATAGCTACCACCTCCCTCACATAAATCTCGGCCAATCTCTCTGCAGAAGAGCTCTCGCTAATGGTGAGGAAATGAGCGCTCTTCGTCAGCCGGTCTACAATCACCCAAATCGTGTCAACTCCACGCGCGGTCCTCGACAACTTGGTGCTAAAGTCCATGGAAATCTATTCCTACTTCCACTGGGGAATCTCCAGAGGTTGCAACGGACCATGAGGACGCTGGTGCTCAACCTTAACCTGACGACAGGTCAAGCACCTCTCAACTACCCAAGCCACATCCCTCTTCATACAAGTCCACCAATAATCTCTCTTCATGTCCAAGTACATCTTAGTGGCTCCTGCATGGACCGAGAACCTCGATCTATGCGCCTCCTCCATCAAAATACGGCGAGTTCCGCCAATGTAGGGCACCCAAATCTGCCCCCGGAAGGTCATAAGCCCTCGACTATTAGGAAAAAACTCGGACACTTGCCCAATCACCCGCTCCCTCTTCTGATTCTCTGGTCTCATGGCCTCCACCTGGGCCTCTCGAATGGTATCTAAGACTGGAGTCATCACTATCATCCTCATGCACACATCTCGGATCGGAGAACTCTCTGCTATACGGCTCAGGGCTTCGGCTACCATGTTAGCCTTGCCCGGATGGTACAAGATCTCGCAGTCATAATCTTTCACCACATCCAAACACCTCCTTTGTCTCATATTTAAGTTGGGCTGATCCATGAGATACTTCAGGCTCTTGAGGTTCGTGTAGATGGTACACCTAACACTATAAAGATAGTGGCACCAAATCCTGAGGGCAAACACCACCGCCCCTAAATCCAAATCATGGGTGGGATACCTCGTCTCGTGAGGCTTTAGCTGCCTCGATGCATATGCAATCACATGATCCCTCTGCATCAACACTGCGCCCATACCCCGAGATATATGCATCACAATAGACTGCAAAGTCCTCTACTCCCTCCGGAAGGGCTAACACCGGATCTTCGCACAATCTCTAGCGAAGGGTCTCGAAAGATGCTTGCTGCTCAGGCCCCCAAACAAAAGTAACGCCCTTCCGGGTCAACTTGGTAAGAGGAACCGCAATCTTGGAGAAATCCCAGATAAATTTCCGATAGTAGCCAGCCAAGCCCAGAAAACTCCAGATCTCAGATGGGGATCTCGGCACCTCCCATCGCATAACTGCCTCAATCTTGGTCGGGTCGACCAATATCCCATTATGATTAACGAGATGCCCTAGGAACTGGACCTCTCATAACCAGAAATCGCACTTGGAAAATTTGGCATATAGCCTCTCCGATCTCAAAACTCCCAAAACCTCTCTAAGATGCTCCTCATGTGGTTCCCTGGACCTCGAGTACACAAGGATATCGTCGATGAACACGATCACTGATCGATCCAACATGGGCCTGCACACCCGGTTCATGAGGTCCATGAACGTTGTTGGTGCGTTCGTGAGCCCAAAAGGCATCACCACAAACTCGTAATTCCCATAACGAGTTCTAAAGGCCGTCTTCTGAATATCCTCCTCGCACACTCTCATCTGGTGATAACCGAATCTCAAATCAATCTTGGAGAACCAGGATGCCCCCTACAACTGGTCGAATAGATTGTCAATCCTCAGAAGTGGGTAATGGTTCTTGACCGTCAAGTTGTTCAGCTCCCGGTAATCAATGCACACCCGGTGCGAACCATCCTTTTTCTTGACAAACAGGATCGGCGCTCCCTATGGCGAGCTACTCGGTCGAATAAATCCATTCCCTATCAGCTCCTGAAGCTGCGAGGATAACTCCTGCATTTTTGGCAGCGTAAGGCGATAAGGTGCCTTGGCGATAGGCGTCGCCCCCAGAACCAAATCAATCCGAAACGCCACTTGCCTCTCGGGAGGCACACCCGGTAACTCCACGGGAAAAACATCAGGGAACTTGCATACTATCGAAACCTTAGATACAGAGCTCGACCTCTCTGATACAGTTCACGAATCCATCACATACGCCAGGAATCCCATACAACCCTACTGCAAACTCTGCCTTGCCCTAGCGGCAGAGCAGAAAGCTGACCCAGATCTGGTACCCTCTCCATACACCGTAAGAACTCCCTCACTAGGGTATCGTATAGTCACCAACTGGCGCTCGCAGTCGATCACTGCTCCAAAACGGATCAACCAATCCATGCCCACGGTGACACATACATCACCCATCGCGATTGGTACCAGGTCAATCGGAAACTTGACGCCAAAAATCTCCAGCATGCAACCTCGGAACACCTCGGTAGCAAAAACCGCATGCTCATTTGTTATAGAAACCCTCAAAGGCCGACTCAACGCCTCATGGTGGATTTCAATGTGACGAATGAAGGCTATTGATGCGACCTTGCTCTTTCTCTATCCGCAAACTTCTCTCGAACGTCTAGCTATCACTGCAAGATCACAAAGAACAGAGGTTGTTAGCCGCTTTCCGGGAGGAGCTCCTGGAAGAACGCTCTGATGGTCAAGTTAAAGGGTGTTTTAGGGTTTGTGTGTATTCTCTCTAGAAAGCCCAGAGAACTTACCTCGCAGGTCTGAGAGCACATCCTTTTATACCTAGCGCTCCTGCCTGAGCCGTACCAGACAGGATCGCTTTTGGGGAGACAGGATCAGAGGCGCTGATTGGAGGGTCGTGCGCCTTCAACTGCTAGAGTGCACTCATTGGCTCCGAAGGTAATGCTCTGATCCATCTGTTTGTCTTCTGACCGTATCTTTTTTCTTGGAGCAAGGAACGCCTCTTAGCGGGCGCGAGCCTTCCGCCTGATCGCTTCGCTCCCGGGGACGCCAGCAGGCGCTAAGCCTAGTTGGCGTGCCCGACTCTTGGGCTAGATGCGGTTATGCTGTGCGGCTCTAGGCACGCCATCAAGTTCCCCAGTCTAGTAGCTGTAGCGTTGCAGCGCGAGTTACGCCTTTCTGGGCTTAATTAACTGACGCGTGTCGATTTTCTTTATCCGCCACTCCGTCCTTAATGGCGATGTGACTGCGCATGATGACTGGTAGTTACGTCATTGTGTCAGACATTTAAATGTCCCGCCTCCTCCACTTCTTTATAAGGGTATTTACACGGTTTCTCTTGCCTCATCTATTCCTCATTCTCCTCTTTGTGTTTATCTTCCATTTTTCTTTCATGGCAAACCTTCCCGGAGTCATTCCATCCGCCGCCGAGTATCGTCAATTGGAAATCACTTATGGATTGTCTTCCTTAGAGGGTGTGGAGTTTCCCTCTCCTGGCTCTAGCATTTCTTCCCCTCCCCCTGGTAAGATTGAGGTTTACTTGAAAACCCTAGATGCTGGTATATGCTTTCCTCTAACGGATTTTCAGGAGGAGGTCCTCCAGAATGATGGTTGCAGTCTTCAGATGTTGACTCCCAATGCAGTTAACAATGTGGTTGTGTTTGAAATGATCTGCAGGGCCAACGGGTATCTTTCGGATTACTTCGTCTTCAAGTTTTTCTTCCGATTACGTGTTACCGGAGATAAATGCACCTTCTCGGTCCGGCGAGGGGGGCACGCCTTAGTTCCCGACGGGCGTACCCCAAAAAACTAGCAAGATAAATGGTTATGGGTGAATCAGGAGCTGGTTGGGAGTGGTCGCTATCATGCCAATGCTTTCGCCGATACCATCCCTAAGCTCTTCCCCCACAACCAGGGTGTCGCCGACTACTTGAAGAGTGTGCAGGTATCCGCTGAAGATTACTCCAAGGCGCTTATTTTTGGGGTAGAGATGAGCCCTTCTTGGAGGTGGCATGGCAAAATGGCGGTGTTCTTTTCCGTCGTTGACGGCGAGTGTTGTATCCCTCTTTTCCTTTTCGTCCCCTTATTACTCCTGTGTTATTTATATTACCGTTCTGCTTTCCCTAGGTGCTGAGTCTTCTTTGTCCATGGATGAGGTGCTGCGAAAACGTTATCGGGGCAAGTTGGAGTTTCGCAAGGTGGATCTGGTCGATCGGATTCCTTCACCTCGCCGGATGGATTAACTTGCTTTAACCGCTGCCCCTCCCGTTCCTCCGACAAGTTCATCGGTGTCTGAGGAGAATCCGCTGCATGCTCGCCCTATTTCTGCTGTCATGCCCCTAGGTGGCATTCCTTCTTCCTCCATGGAGGATACTGAGGACAGCAAAGAGGGAATCATCGCTGATGACCGGCGGATGCAGGCGAAACGAAAAGCTGTACAAGCCATTGGTGAGCCAGTTATTGGCGCGCCCACTGCTACCAAGAGGGTACATACTAGGCGCAGCTTTTCTCGCCTGCTGAGTTCTGTGAGTTCCACACTAACTGGTGTGGTAGTGATCCCAGATGATGACAAGCAATAGTTCGAAGGGATCAACAGGGCGACTGAACAGCCCGCTATTTCAGACTTCTCTTCTATTCCTTCTCCAAGTGTTCCGTTTGTTCCTTCAAAGCTTTCCCCAGCAAAAGGTTTTGGTGTCCCTAGACAAGCTGCAGTCTCCAAGGATGGTGGTTCTAGAGATGGTGCTTCTGAGTTTACTATTTTTGTTCCATCCTGAGATCTTTGCAATGACACTCGACTCTCTGTGCGCGCCAATGCTTTGGAATTTTCGCGCCACGCCTTTCCTCCGACTGCAGTTGGAGATATGGAGGCGATGGGTAACCCTGCACTTGCTCACAATATGGCCTACACTGCCGCGCATGCCATGTTTTATCTTGTTACAGGTTCCAGGCGCGTCTATACCCTTGGCGAGATGGAGACCGCGCATGTCGCATGTGGATCACGTGTGGCAAGTCTAGAGCGTCGTCTTAGCGAGCTTGGTGATGATCTTCGTTTATCTGAGAAGAAGTGCGAGTTGCTAGCGTCTGAGAAAAACGTCCTTGATGAAGCCAGAGCCGTGTTGGAGGCCAAGGTTGACTCCCTCACACAGATGAATGAGGGTTTGATGATTCAGGTGGAGAGTCTTGAGCGTGATGTCGCTGATCGTGACAAGCTTGTGTCGTCACTACAGTCGAATATGGACGCTTCTCATCGAGACCTGGATTGGTTGGTGTGTGTTGGTGTTGTTCGTATTTTTGATAAGTTGATTGAGCATCCCGATTTTACCAATGCCATAAGCCTCATCCGCCATGCTGCGTTTGTGGCTGGGGTTGAGTCCCTTCAGAAGACTTCTGCTGGTGTTGGTGGTGGGGAGGTAGTTGCTGGTGCTTCTTCGGTTGGTCCTGCAGTTAGTGTAGACGATGCTCTTTCGTCTTTTTCTAGTATGGATCATGCATCTCTGTTGGGTTTGGGGGAGTTAGGTATTGAAGGTCTTCGGCAATTATGTTCTTTTGGTGGTTTTGAGGGTACTCCAAAAAGTGTGATGGGTCAGGAAATTGTGTCGGTAGTTGAGGTTGATGCGGGGGGGAATGGTAAGGATGGTGAGGCTGGTGGTGAAGGTGATCGCGGTGTTGGAGCAGGTATTGGTGATGGTAATGTTGGTGAGGTGGATGTGGGTGATGGAGAGGATGTTGGGGAGGGTGCCCAGGCATTATGTGCTACCCCTCCTGGGGTGTAAAAATTTCTATGCTTAGTTGGTTTAAGTTTTGATGCTTTTGACTTGTGTAATGTTTGCACTTTTAAAACAATGTTTTATTTTCCTGGATGCGTATTTTGTATGCTCTAAGCATTGTCTGTTTTTTGCTCGCTTTGCTTATCGTTTTGCTTGCTTGTTTATAATACATTATTTAGGAGATACAGCACCCTGTTGTGCTTGGCATTTCGTTTTGCCCATGCTATCATTAACACACTAAGTGTCGGTATTGGGCGCTCTTAGCACCCAACGATCGAGTTTTGCATGTGAACATTCAATCGTTATAAATTAATACACTAAGTATCAAAGATCAGCAATTGCATTATCATTCTACATTGACCGTGGACTTTTAAATATACTAAGTATTAAACTCATGTCACTAAGCATGGACATATGTACTCTAAGTACTTGGGATGTGCTACACTAAGCAGCACATTGATCAGCTGGGATTGCGTCTCTTTCCCTCTTTCTTGTTTAAAAGAAATACTTCTTCAAGTTCCTAGCGTTCCACGTTCTTTGAATCTGCCTTCCTTCCATTGTTTCTAACACATATGCGCCATTCTTATTTGCTTCTGTGACTCTATAAGGGCCTTCCCATGTTGGGCCCAACTTGCCTTGGGGCTGGGCTCGGCTTGCTTCATTTTTCCTCAAAACATATTCACCAACTTTGAACGCTTTTTTCCTTTACTCTTTGATTGTAGTACCTTTCTGTTGCATACTTGTATGCAGCTTGGCGCATTCCGGATTTTTCATGCTTTTCCTCTAGGATATCCAGTTTTATCCTTAGGTCTTGTGCGTTGCTTTCCTCATCCTTGTTGGCCACCTCAATGTGTTCACTGCCACCTCCTTGGGAAGCATGGCCTCTGTCCCATACATCAGGCTGAAAGGGGTTTCCTTCGTGCTTGTTCGTGGTGTAGTTCTGTATGACCACAACACCATCGGTATCTCCTCCGCCCAATTCCCTTTTGCTTTGCCCAACCTCTTCTTGATTCCATTCACAATGGTTCGATTGGATACCTCCGTCTGTCCGTTCGCTTGCGGGTGTGCTACCGATGTGAAACGTTGGCTTATCCCTTTGGTGGTGCACCATTCTCTGAACGGGTTCTCAGCAAACTGTAGGCCGTTATCGCTAACAAGAACTTTAGGTGTCCTAAATCTTGTCATGATTTTCTTCCAAAAGAATTTTATCATGTGTCTCCCCGATATGCACGCCAGTGGCTCCGCTTCTATCTATTTTGTGAAGTAGTCCACGACCACCACCATATACTTTAGCTTTCCTGGCGCTTTTGGGAATGGACCTACTATATCTATGCCTATTGGTAGAATGGCCACGGGCTGGATATGTTATGCAGTGGCACCGGGGGTTTCGCTTGGACTGGGGCGTAAGACTGACACTCCCCACATTTCTTGGTCATTTCTATCGCATCTTGTTGTATCGTCGGCCAATATACCCCCATTCGCAACACCTTGCCCGTTAAAGCCCGTGCCCCATTGTGTGCACCTACCTGGCCTGAGTGTGCTTCCTGTAACATCTCTCTCCCTTTGGCTTGGTCCACACACTTTAGCCATGGGATCGTAAACCCTTTCTTGTATAATTCTCCATTAACCATTGCGTACGAAGGCGCTTTTATACGTATCTTCCTAGCCTCGCCATGATCATATGGCAACACCCCCTCTGTAGGTATTCCCAGAACGGTGTCATCCACGTGGGCCCGGCTGGGGCTAGGGCATTCACCTGCTGCTCGTCTATACTTCTTTCACGGAGTACCTCTACTAGGACCTTCTTTGACAGGTGGTCGAAGCACGTGGATGCCAACTTACTTAAAGCATCTGCCCTCTTGTTTTCAATCCTAGGTATCTGCTTGATTGTAAACTGCCCGAATGATCCTACCAATTGTTTCACCATCTTTACATACTTGCCCATCCTCTGATCTCTTACCTCGAAACTCCCATTAACCTGGTTTGCTGCTAGCCTCGAGTCGATTAGGGCCGTTACAGCTTTCGCACCAATCTGCTCGGCTAGACGTAATCCTGCGAGCAGCGCTTCGTACTCCGCTTCGTTGTTTGACGTGTGGAAATCGAAATGGAGGGCGTAGGTTACCTCTTCTCCTTCCGGGCTGGTCAGGATCAGCCCCGCCCCTGAGCCTTCCCTGTTGGATGCCCCATCCGTATACAAAGTCCATGAACTGTTATCAGCCGGGGCCCCTTCAACTGCCCACACTTTCTCTTTGGTCGGGTCCCCTCCGTCTGGAATTTCTAGTAAGAAATCGGCTAGCGCTTGTCCCTTGATACTTATCCTTGGGCGGTAATTTATGTCGTGCTCTCCCAGTTCGATCGCCCACTTCGCCAGCCGGCCCGACGTCTCCGGCTTGAGCAGTATCTGTTTGATGGGGTAACGCGTGAGCACCTCGATCTGGTGTGCTTGAAAGTACCGCCTTAGTCGTCGCGCCACATAGACGAGCGCCAGGACCAGCTTCTCCAGCGTGGGATAGTTGACATCCGGTCCTTACAGCGCTCTACTAACAAAGTATACCGGTCTCTGTTCCCCTTCCCTTTCTACAGTCAATATTGAAGATATCGCTTCGCCTGATGTTGAGAGGTACACTTGTAACATCTCTCCAGGGACAGGGCTGGCCAGCATGGGTAATTCATGTAGTGCTTCCTTGATTCTTTGGAGCGCTTTTTCTGCTTCATTCGTCCATTGGAAATTGCTCTTCTCAATGCATCCCTTCAATGTGTGGAATAACGGCATGGCCTTGTCAGCGGATTTCGAAATGAACCTGCTTAGAGCTATAAGTTTCCCATTCAGACCCTGTGCATCCCTGAGGAATTCAAGGTTGGTGTCTCGATGAATTCATTGACTTTGGTCGGGTTGGGCTGGATACCTTGCCTGGTGACGTAGTATCCTAGGAACTGTCCCTCTTCCACCCCAAACTTACATTTGGCTGGGTTCAGTTTCATCTTTACAGCCTCTAGGGTTCGGAAAGTCTCCTCAATATCTTGCAACATCTTGTCTTCATGGGGGCTCTTAATCACCATGTCGTCCACATATACCTCGATGTTTCTCCCGATTTTTTTTTAGCAAATATCGAGTCGACCAGGCGCTGATATATGTCCCCTGCATTCTTTAAGCCGAAAGGCATCTTGGTGTAGCCGAAAATGCCATGATCCGTGTAGAAGGCTGTTTTCTCCTCATCTTCTTTGCTCATCAAAATCTGAAGATACCCTTTGTATGCATCCAAAAAACACTTTAGCTTAAACCCTTGTAACGATTCCACTTTCTGATCAATCTCCGGGAGGGGGTAACAATCTTTAGGGCATGCCTTATTTAAGTCGGAAAAGTCTATGCACATACGCCACGACCCGTCTTGCTTGCAGACCATAACTGGGTTCGCGATCCATGTCGGGAATATTGCCTCCCGCACTATCCCGGCTTCTGTCAGCTTGTCCACTTCTGCATTAATTACCCTATTACAGTCTCCTCCATGGACTCTCTTTTTCTGCTTAACCTCTTTTGCGCCTGTTTTAATTACAAGTTTATGCTCGATGACCTTCCTTTCTACACTTACCATGTCTGTAGGAGTCCATGCGAACACATGTTTGTATTGTTTGAGCAAGTCAACCAGCGCTCTTCTTGTGTGACTTGGGAGATCGCATTCAATGCTGACTGGCTGTTCGGGGTATCTTTCATTGATTACTTCCTTCCCTTTCACGGGGTTGTGTTTGGGCCTCTTGGTCTCTTTGGTTATCTCTGCCGGCTTCATGAATGTATAACATTGCAATTCTTTAGGTGGGGTGGCCAGCACCATAGGCGCGCTCATTGGGGTGTCGAACTTCATGATCCCATGCATAGTTGATGGTACTGCCCCCAGATTCAAGAGGGCTGTTCTTCCCAGAATGATATTGTGTTCCGCCGCATGCCGAATGACCACGAAGTCTATCAAGGCAGTTTTCTTTCGCTGTTTGTCGTGGCTAGTAATGGTCAGGAGGAGGTGGATTGTGCCCAGCAGCCATAGGCTATGACCGGTGAATCCTACTAGGCTCCCGGTCGTGGGCCGTAAGTTATACTTCCAGGGGTCTGGGAGGAGCCGGAAGCAATGCTCATATATGATGTCCGCCGAACTCTCGGTGTCGACATAGACCCTATGTATTGTTACATCCCTGATGGAGGCTTGTATCACCAGCGGGTTGTCGCCCCTCCATCCTTCCGGTCGGGGGTCTTGTACGGAGAATGTGAGTGTGCGTGCTGGAAGTTTCGCAGTCTCCTGCTCCCCCCGTTATTCTTCCATGCTTCTCTTACTTCGTATCATGAATATCTCCTTGGGCTGGATCCCCTCACGAGGTGTGCCCTTGGCGTTTTCAGCATCAAACTTGGCGCGCAGGCTTCGCGCTACTTCCACCAGATCTCCTTTGAGTTGCTTCTCTTACATCACTTTCTTTAATACCGAACAATTGGTCGTATCGTGTGTCTTACTCTTGTGATATTCACAGTATCAGTTCTAGGGCGACTTGTTCGGCTGCTGTTTCTCGGACACCGTGTACACTTCTGGGCGGCGACCACGTTTGTCGTCCTTGACAAACGGTCAAAAATGCGTCGGTGGTCTTCTTGCCTGGCCACAATGCCTATTCCCCCCCCCTCCCCCCGAAAATCCATATGACCCGGGTTGTGATGTCTGGTCGCCAAGGCATTCAAGTAGGCCTGCTTGGCTGCCTCGCCGTCTTCCTGCCGCAGATACCGCTCTACCATTTCCTTCAATTCGGCTCGTGTTAAGGGCTTCTTTCCCATGAGTTTTTGCGACAAAGGGCCTGGCAAGATCCCCCATGTAAAGGCACCAACTATGAGCCCTTCATCGTGCCCCGGTACATGCAACGTAGCATTTATGAACCTTGTGAAATATTCTCGTACAGTTTCCCCCTCTTTCTGTTTACAACCTATGATTGAATGAGAATCTCCCTTGTACTTACGTAACTGCATGAAGTTGGTAAGGAAGAGGTACTTAAGCTGAGCAAAGTTTGAAATGCTGCCTGGTTGCAACGTCTTGAACCATGTGCCGGCGTTGCCATCAAGGGTCGTCGGTAAGTATGTGCACCAGAACTTCTCGTTAAGTTTCAACGACGTCATCGTCCATTCATACGTGTCGATGTGGCTATTCGGGTCGGTGGTTCCATTGTACGTTTTGAGCGCCGGGAGCTTTGTTGTGTTCGGTATTTCATAATCCAACAACTCTTTAACAAACGGAGACGTCACATTACGGGAAAAACCATCTTGGCCTGGGACAGTCGACACTCCCTGTTGGTATTGAGGGTTCATGCCATGTGATGGCGGTGTGAGGTAGCCAGGACTTGGTCCATTAAAGGGATATGGCTAGAATGGCAGCTGGAGATGATAACTGGTGGAGAAAGGGTGCATGGGGGCTACAAGGTTGATCATTACCGGCTGTTGCAGGCTGCCGTTGGTGGGGATAGTCGGTCCAGTCCATGTGCCGACCATCGGGTAGATGGGTGGTGAGTGGTTTATCATGGTTTCCGCCAGCGGCGGTAACGAGGTCATTGAAATCTGCCTACCCGTCATCTGGAATGACGATGACATTGCAAACGACGGTGAGATGTTGAAAACGTGACTTGACGGAAGTGTTGTTGAGTGGACCGGTTGTGCCTGCTGCAGCGGCGGTGCAAAGAATGGTGGCATCTGAAGGTGTGTAGACGGAAGTGGCCCCACCGGAGTCGTTCCTTGCTGAGAAAGCGGCGGTTGTGGAACGTTTCCGGCGATTTCTGTAGAACTTCCTTTGCCTAAAATGGCCCTGTTGAGCATTGTAGACGGTGGTGTTTCGTCCAACGCTGTCATGGGACGAATGGGACTGGTCGGTCGTCCCTCACTGCCGTTGGACGCCATTGACGTTTGCTTTTGTGCTTTTCGCTTGTGTTCTTCGTATCACAAATGGATGGCGCCAAATGATATGACCTTGCTCTTTCTCTATCCGCAAACTTCTCTCGAACGTCTAGCTATCACTGCAAGATCACAAAGAACAGAGGCCGTCAGCCGCTTTCCGGGAGGAGCTCCCGGAAGAACGCTCCGACGGTCAAGTTAGAGGGTGTTTTAGGGTTTGTGTGTATTCTCTCTAGAAAGCCCAGAGAACTTACCTCACAAGTCTGAGAGCACATCCTTTTATACCTAGCGCTCCTGCCTGAGCCGTACCAGACAAGATCGCTTTTGGGGAGACAGGATCAGAGGCGCTGATTGGAGGGTCGTGCGCCTTCAACCGTTAGAGCGCTCTTATTGGCTCCGACGGTAATGCTCTGATCCTCCTGTTTGTCTCCTGACCGTATCTTTTGTCTTGGAGCAAGCAGCGCCTCTTGGCGGGCACGAGCCTTCCGCCTGCGCGCTTCGCTCCCGGGGACGACAGCGGGCGCTAATCCTGTTGGGCTGAGCCTAGTTGGCGTGCCTGGCTCTTGGGCTAGACGCGGTTCTGCTGTGCTGCCCTAGGCACGCCATCAACTATAGATACGAAGGATCGAATCGCACCCGAGTCAAACAACACTAAAGCAGACATAGAACTCACAAGAAATGTACCTAATTAAAGCATAGGATAAACATAAAGAGAAGCACAAAATGAATAAATAAATAAATTAAAAAAATACATACCAGCCACGACATCAGGTGTTGCGCGGATCTCTTCCGCTGTTAGCTAGAAAGCTCTCCCACGAGCCTTCGGAACCTCGTCCTTCACCGACCTAATATCAGTAACACGCAAAGCAGTAGGAGTGGATCCCTGGGCTGATCCTTGAACAAGCTGAGGGCACTCGGCCTTTCGATGGCCGGTCTGATTGAAGTGGAACAGACTGCAAAACCCTTGGGGAAATCCTTCACCATATGCCCCTCCTTGCCACATTTGTAGCAAATCCCCACCCGACAAGATCCCTTGTGACTCTTGCCGCACTTACCACAAGTGCGGCCCTTCTGGCCTACTGATCGCGGATCAGCAGGCTTAGCCCGCTTGGCTGCCGGCTGCGACTGCACCGGCCGCCGGTCTCTCCCCTAAAACTCCGCGTCCTCCCTCGCCCGAGTCTCCAGCTTAATCTCCCTCCTCCTGGCATTCGCCTGGAGCTTAGCAAATGTACGGTAAGATGAGTTCGCCACGAACTCCTGAATATCCCTCCTCAGAATGCTCAAGTACCGACTCATGCGATCCTGCTCAGGACAAAACAACGCCCTCTCGTGAAACGTCCGTGTAATCACAGTCACCGACTCTGTCTTCTGTCTAAGAGACAGAAACTCCTGGGCTAACCGTTCCCTTTCTACAGGGGGAACATAATTATCTCAGAACATCTCAACAAATCTCCCCCAAGTCACCGCAACATGCTCTGCAGGGGTGAAACTAGCTGTCACAAACTTCCACCAGTCCTTCGCTCCCAAGCAAAGCTGGTTCAGCGCGAACCGTACTCTCAAATGCTCTGGGCATGAGAAAGTGTAGAATCATCCCTAAACATCAGAGATCCAACTCATCGCAGCAATCAGATCCTGAGTCCCATCAAACTCTGGTGGGTTCGTGCTGCTGAACTCCCGGTACAGCAACGAGTCACCTCCTTGCGGTCTGGCAGCAGCAGCCGACTCAGAACCAACATCATATCGCTCATCAAACATCTCGATCAAAGTGGTATTTATAGACCCAAACATCTCCGGAATGGCCTATTGGATGGCTGCGGCCACCGCGTCGTTAATCATCCGGTGAATCTCATCATCGCTAACTCCACTGGTCTCTGGGGTATGGCGCGTACCAACCATGATGTCTCTGAAACACAACACAAACTAATCAGAGACTCACTCGAGCATACTCACACCCGACCACTCATCCCTACTTGCTCCTTAGCATCCTAAGGATTTTTACTTGGGCTGCCTGCAGATCGGGTGATTTTAGTAGTATAGGCCCAATACTACCTTTCACACCTCACCTATAGTCACCCCAAGTCCTCCTCCTAGGATTCTAAATCACAATTACTCTATATCTCACGAATCACAGACTACCTTCTCAGAATACCTCCTTTTAACTCATCTAAGTATCTCTACCTAGATTATTTCCCGACTTAGAACTCAACACATACTCAAACAATAACCAATAAAACTGATCAAAGCATCCCCTAGGCTAAGGCATCATAGATCAGGCAACTCTAGCCCTAGAATATGAAATACCTAGGTTACCCCCTAGAATGCAAGTTTAGTAAAATATCTCATAAATATCACATAATACAACATAAAGGTATTTTGGGAAATCACCGTTTGGGCTCTGGCCGATTGTACACATCGCTTCAACTTGTTTCTCTTAAAACTCGTTCTCGTTTTTGAAAAATTCTTTTCTTTTGAAAATTCTTCTCAAATCTCCAGTTTGATTCCAAACACACCCAGAGGTGTATCTAAATTCCCCAAACCAAGGCTCTGATATCAACTTGTAACGACGCAAAATTTTCAAACCAAAATTTTCATTACAAACATAAAAATCACATGTCATATTTCCCAAAAAATCTCAGTATCAACATTAATACAATTTATTTATCAAAAGTTGTTTATCACAAAAACCAGGATCCTCCAAAATATGTTTCCAAAGCGAGTGCGTGTACAATCAAGCCGGGGCTTCCCGCGATCATCAGAAGTACCTGAAACACATAACACGGTAAGCACGAAGCTTAGTGAGTTCCCCAAAATACCCTACACAACTCATTGGCCACTCTAGGCCATAACTCAATAAGACCCTCTTATCAATGTGTCTCAGTGGAACTCTCTGGTTCCAACTCAATAAACTCATAGCAACAATATTTAGCAATAATCACAAAACATAAAGCAGAATACTACAATACACAGATAAACACATAAAATAGCTCAATCACATAAAGATACCACTCTTGGTAAGCATAGTGAGAAGACTCACCTCGTAAGCTAGCTAGTAAAATCGCGTGCTCGAAATCCTCGATCTAACCTCTGCCTATCACAAGGATAATATCGCTAATTAATATTCTCCTTAGACTCAAATACACCATTTAATGATCACTCTTACACTCTTAGCCCTAGAAATGGGTAAAAGACTATTTTACCCCTCCCTGACCTCCATTACTCATTTTTGACCAGTCCTTAAAGTTAAAAGAAGTCGAACTCTAGTCAACAGTCCAAATTGACCAGACTCGCCGAGTGTAATCGTGCGACTCGTCGAGTCCCATCGATTATCGACACTCTCATGAAGGTCCAACTCGTCGAGTTAATCCCTAACTCGCCGAGCTTTCGCCTGCTCTAGCTAATCGGGATAACCTTAATCTACTCGCCGAGTCGGCTCATCAACTTGGCAAGTCCGTTCAGAATCAACTTGAATTCAGACGACTTTAAGGCAGGATACTTCCCAAACTCCAGATCCATACACTCAGGGCTCATTTAACATGTAAAGTCGTAGACCTTACGTCCATGCATGGCATTTTGGGCATGAAATGCCAAGAACATAATCTAAATGGGTTTTTCACTCATAAATTCCATCAAGGATGAATAAAGCAGGAACCTTTAGATGCTAGGGACCTCCTAAGGTCCAGATCTGGAATTCAAGCCTCCTTAAGAACCCCAAATCCTCAAAGTCCCAAAATATGAATGAAAGAAGCCCTAATCTTCAAAATAAGAGATCTACACAAACAAAAGTGAAAGGTTCGAACTTGATACCTCTAACAGAAGCTCTTGGACATATAAGCAGCAAATCTAACATTCTCTTCACAATCCTTGCTTGGAATCCTCCATTCTTCTACCAAAATGCACCCACAAATCTCAAGTAAGGCTCAAAACTCTCTCAAAAGCTCAATGGGGGCGATTAGGGATTCTTCTCAGTGAGGTGTGGCCGCAAATGAGGCTATAAGTGCCTTTAAATAGGCCCCAAACCCGGGGATCTAGGGTTTCTACTCACATTGCCTACTCGATGAGTCTACTCTCGGACTCGTCGAGTAGATCATTAAACTCACGTGGCCACACTCGCTTCTACTCGGCGAGTTATAGCACCAACTCGTCGAGTAGATCAATGAACCTCAAAAATACATAATTAAAATAATATACCTAGGAATCCGGATGTTACAGTTGGCCCGCCAACTCGTCAAGTCCCTATATCCACAAAATGCCTTAATTCCGTTCCTACTCGTCGAGTCTAGAAAGAGCTCGACGAGTTCACCTTCAATAACACATCGGACTATCTTTAACCACCTCGGCGAGTTCGTCCTTGAACTCGCCGAGTTCATCTTCATCAATAAGAAGGTGTTCAGTCTATGACTCGCTGAGTTCCCCTTGAACTCGCCGAGTCCGTCTTCATGTGGCTGAGACATTGCCTTGAACTCGTCGAGTCCTTTGATTTCCAGGTCCCTAGTGAACCTAAACAACTGGGGAACCTTCGATCTTAACATCTGCTCCATAAACAGAAAGGATTTGGTGGAAAATACACCCCGACTCGCCGAGTCCCATGAACGACTTGCCGAGTCCCTCTTTGTCCAAAACTATAAAGTTGATTATAATGGGTCTTAACGCATCAGAACCATAGATCTAGCCCCGTAGGGTCCATTTTATACATAAAGCTACAAACTTGATGTACATGCATGAGGCCTTTGGCTCAAAAAGCCATAAAAGGAGGTCTACAAGATGCATGGGGTGCTTATGGCAACATAGTTAGCACCTTTATGCCATAAGGACCCCCAATAGTTCCAGATCCGAAGTGCAACGCCAAGCACATCCTCAAAATCCAATTTTAGCTTCTCTATACTCATAAAAAAGGTAGAAATAGCCCCAAATCAAAATCTAAGAGATAGATGGTCAAGGTTCTAGCTTTTTAACTTGAACAAGCTAAGAATGCAGTAAAACTTCTGGATCTTCTTGCTTCTACTTGAACTTCCAAGCTTCCTTCTTCTTCTCCAACCTCAAACACACACAAAATGGCACCAAAAGGCTCAAGAACATACAATAAGGGTTTAGGGTTTCAATCTAGGGCTTCTCTGAGTTGGAAGGGTGATGGAGGCTAGTTTGGGACGAGATAAAGTGCTTAAATAGGGTGCAAACCCTAAACATTAGGGTTTTGTCCAGACAGCTCCTACTCCTCGAGTCGGTGTCCTGACTCGTCGAGTAGGTCACTTAAAACCCCGATCAAAATTCGAGTCTACACGACGAGTTGGGCCTCCAACTCGCCGAGTCCCAGAGGAAATTGCAACATTACTTGAATTTAAATACGTACCAGGAACCGGGTGTTACATTGCTCTTGCCATCATCCAACCACATGCAAGAAGACTCATGACCAACACCTCAGTGGGCCTATAAATACACAATCTCCATCCCACCAACCTGTAGGATCCATATAATTAATTCTATAACACACAAACCCTCCTAGGTGCGTCGCGGCTAAGATGATCTCCACTTCGTTACATTTAATTCTTCATGTCTTGCTTATCGCTTTGACCTACTATTCGATTACTAAAACCACCAAACAAGGAATGGAAAAAGGCAATCAAAACTCGGATGTTATAGAATAACCCCTTATATTCAATATCTCTTTGTGTGTGTGTGTGTGTGTGTATATATATATATATATATATATATATATATATATATATATATATATATATATATATATATATATATATATATATATATATATATATATATGGCTAGGTTATAATGTGGATGAACAACTATTGTATGGATGTGTGGATAATGCTATTTTATGAAAATTACTAAGAGAATATGTTGTTTAGTAATGTGAATACGTTCAATCTCACAAAACTATTGTTATTTTAATGGATTCTCACCAATTTTAATTCATTTTTGTTTTCATTCTCGTTTTTTATTTATTTTAATTATTACAGAATACGACTCAATAAACATTCTGATCACATTATGATAGAATGATAATAATTAAAAAAATGTATAATAACCTTATAGACGATTTAATTAACGAAAATGTTTAATAATTATATAAGATTGAACGTATTTATATTATCAAACAACATATTTTCTTTATAATTCTCACAGAATAACATTATCCACACGTCCATATATATATATATATATATATATATATATATATATATATATATATATATATATATATATATATATATATATATATATATATATATATATATATATATATATATATATATATATATATATATATAATTGATTGTACTTTGGTTTTATATAATGGTTAAACTAGATGGAATAATTATGATTCGATAAATTAAAGTGATCATTCTTGGATATAGAATTGATTTAGACATGTTGGCAAGTCTACCGTTTAATAATTAGAGTTAACCATTTCAACAACCGACAAATAATTTCACACACAAATTAATAATACAAACAAAAATAAGAGCACATAATATAGTTCTCACAATCGGGAGATATAAAATATGTCAATAGAGCAATGCACAAAAACTCTAATAAATCTGGCTTAGCCTGACTTTGTTTGGTCTACCTATAAGGTCAAATGGAGTATAGATTCCATAACTCAACATGAATTGGATTCAAATATGTGTTAATACTCATTCTTTCCTTTGCCTAATTTGTGGGACAAAGATTAAGACATGAGTATGTATTTTTGTTTGTGTTCGATTATGAAGGAACTATGGTCAAAGGTAAAATTATGCTAAATATTGTAGTCTATCCAACCGGTGTATCAACCCTCATACACATAGGTGGATCCAAGGGGTATCCCAGGGTAGCCCGGGATACCCCTCAAAAAAATTTTGGTAATGTAATTTGTTTAGAAAACTTTCGTTTTTTTAGTGTATATATATATGCATCCTTTCATTTTTAAACACAAACATATATCTAGTCTACTGGTTAAGGTGTTGGGTTATTGAAACAAAGGTCTCAAGATCAATTCTTGCTCCCATTATAAAAACTTGTTATCATTATGATTCATTTTATATCAACGTTGAGTCCCACATTGACTCAAGTATCAAAAGATACTTCGACTTTATGTTTATATAACAAGACTTAAAGTTAGCTAAGGATTCTATTAATGTTTGACTTTAATACCAAAACCAAACGAGGAAATCCATGTACAAGCTGAAAACCGTAACACCGAACTGATGGGTTTGAGTTTGGTTTGGTTTTAAAAGTTTCAAAACCGTGGCTGTCAGTTTTGGGTTCGATTTAGGTCAAAACTGACCCGACCCGCCCCATGCTCAGCCCTTACGGTGATACCTAGAAAAAAAAATTAGGATATCCCTTTGCTTTGAGTCTGGCTCCGTCACTCCTCATACATATTACCACAATTACTTCTGCCTCTTGCTAGCTATGTTTTAATTATAGTGAAAATTCTTTTTGCTTTATGCTGTTGATATAAAAACATCAAATTATGGTATGGGAATTCGATCAAATCCCTATAGAAATATCATTTTTGTTAGATTTGGTGGATTTTTTAAACACTAGTTAATAAATGATGGTTAGATGCTCTCATGATCACTATTCCACGGATGGTTTGGATGTATTGGGGTAATATTTATATGGAAAATTAAGGTGTTTTTTTAGCCAATCCCTATTTATATTCAATGTATTCAATGAGATTGCCATTATATCCTATTCATGGATTTCAAGTAGATACGTTAGTTGGTTGGTCTTTTAAAAAATCCTCATTTACATGCTATAGCTCCTCACTAGTCTCGGCTTAATAAAAATGTTTTATTATTCAAAAGAAAACAAGTTCGGAAAGCCAATGTCCCAAAATCTTACTGAATGTAAACTAATCTATCAAACCCATTTATAAATTATACAACATTATATTTAACAAATAATTAATACAAGATAAAAGGAGGGTACATGAAAGGAGGGTCAGATGTAGCGTAAATTTTTAGCTTCATTAAGTACATGTCAACGAAAATTACAAAGAGCTGATTGTAGGCATTTCACAAAATACCTCCTGGTTATGATCATCTGATCACTCATCTGCAAAAGACACCAAGAAAATCATAACCTAAAATTTTAACCATAAGAAACTAACCGAAAATATGTTCAAACTAAACTATTATTTCCAATATATAGGTGTTCCATAAGATAGCAAAAGAAAGCAATAAAACGACACAAAGAATTAACATTGTTCAGTTGATGTGACCTAATTAGTCCACGAATAAGAACTAAATAACTATTCTTATACCAGATTGTTTCAAAACGATTACAACTGAATCCTTAATTACCGATGATTATAACCATAAACCTAACAACCATAGGCCGAATCCATAGGGTTACTCCAAACACTTATCCCTTTGAGAATCGCCATTAATTAGGGTTTTCTTCACTTTGTTATTCTTTTGTTTACTAAAATTCCAGTCACATAATTAACAGCATATAGGTTTCATACTAATTAACCATATACTAATCACATACCTGAGCAGTGATTGTAACTAGATTGGCAGTGTTGGAGAAGGGAAGAATGCTGCAACAAATATTGGTAATATGAAGTCTCTCCATCTCCGTTAAAGTTTTTAAAACTATCGACGAATTTTTCCCACAGTAGATTCTTAAAAGTATGTTTCTTCCTGAAATTCTTGCTTTGATCTCAGGGTCATAAGTGTCGCTGCTAGGGAAGTCTTCCATTTCATGGGAAGAAGCTCCATGATCTCCATGGTTAACATAAAACTTGGATCTCGTTATGGAAACATTTGATTCATGGATGATATCTTTTCCGCTAATTGTTCCTTCTAGTTCCTTCACACGAGTTTGAAGTTGTATTATATACTTACTTGCATCTTCCAACACAGTAGCCTTCTCCATCTACGATAATGGGTAATTAGCAACAATACATACAAACTGAAATGGTCATCCTGGATATCATTAGCTGAAATATAAACCTAGTTTTAATTTTACAGTGTGTCACGATTAGTGAATCTGTGTATACATGATATATGATCCCTAAGTTGCATTCATAAATAACAAATTGGTAATAAGTCATTTATCTTTCCGAGATAGCTAGCTGAGTTTATTAAATATTGAAACTAACGCGTGAATTAGTATGTAGCTTTGTACCTTTTTAACTCCAGGAAGAAGAGCAGACAAGGACATGAAGCGTTGAGCCAACTTCTCTCTTCTCTTTCTCTCTGACAAGACATGTTCTTGAGCTTGTCTATGGTTTCTTCTTGTGGTCTGAACCCTTCTGGTAAGCTCAATAGATCCAAGAAATTCATTGAGACTTGTTTCCTCTTTAGGCGTCATTACGTCAGGGTAATTGAATTTGGATCCTCCATAGGGTTGATATGGTTTAATATCTTGTGGTGATGTAGGGTTTCCAAAAGATATAGTGAAAGTGCTGGATAAGGAAGCGTAGTTTGGGGCAAAAGGGTTACTTTCAGCTGCTTTATGATCTTCTTTTTTGTCTTGATCTCCATTAATGGCTAGTGGAATAGACTGGTTTACTGAGACCAAATTGGGATGATCTTTGAAGCTTTCTGATGAAAATGAATCAGTATAATTATAAGGACATGTTTGTTGATGCTGTTTCATGATGTGACAAGGCTCTTCCATTTCCTATCATGCAACGTAGAAACATTTCAGACAAAATAAAGATAAAAATAGTTTTGATATAACAGGTTATGGCGAGTTGAAGGGTAGATTAATGAATTTGTCATATTAAGAAAGACAATCATATCTATCTAGGTAATTCTTCCACAAGTTCTATTGTAAAAAGATCAGACATGTTTGAACAGATTCGCTTAAGATAATTGAAGTGAATCGAAGAATTGCGGAAGAAAAAAGGATGGATCTAAGCTGATACCATGTTATCGTTAGATCAGAATTGAAAGAGTTTTGGCTGAATCTTTGTTTTCATTGACTAAGAATAAGAAAGGGGAAAGCGTCAGTGCTAAGCTAGGCTGTTGAGTTACAAAATGACAATAATGCCCTTCTATATATGATAAATTACGAAAGTAGCCTTTGGCATTGGTAAAGGTAATCAAGAAATCACATCTACATCAATTAAGATTACTATCATGTACCATATATGTTATTGCGAATTCAAGCTCAAATACCCTTGATGTTATTGCTAGCTTCTCGCTAGCGTTTTTCTAATGATATTGTTGCTGTTAAAAAAAAAAAGGAAAAAAAAAAAAAACTCTTGAACCAACAAGAAAAGATTGAATTTAATATATATTTATGGGATTGGTTTTAGTGTTTGGAAAAATATCACATTGTGGGTACCCAGGATATTTATTGATTACGAGGAAAGTACTTTTATTTCGACTAACGACATGCATGGTTATAGTACGTAGTTTCTGCCTTCGCGATCCAATCAATACTTGTTGATAATTTCTCCGAAACTTTTGCATATGATCACGTGGTATGTGAAAAACTTTATCTTTTCTTTTTATTCCTTTTGTAGATATATTATTATTTATTTCATTTTATTGGTTACTCAACAAAATCTTTATCGTTACTAATGAAGTTTACCAATTAGCTAGATTGTTTTTAGTTGTTGTAACATTGATTTTAAGGATCTTTATAGATTTTTGTAGATTTCAAGGGGATATGAATGCCATTTTGTCTTTTTTAGAACAGATTGTAAAGCTTCTTTTTTACGTCAAATACTACCAAAATAATAGAACAGGAATAATTAATAACTGAAATATACTTATCATTAATGATAAAAAAATAATAATGATGAAATCAAATTGTAGATTAACAACGAAAATGATGAACGGATGCAGTTAATTGTAAATATTCTTTTTTTGTGTAACGGAAACATTAACCACGATATTATATCACATTTATAAAATCACAGTTTCATGTTTTTATTTAGTTGCTGTAAACAAATCACATTAGAAGTTTATTATCTCAATAAATTCTCATAATCCATATGTGGCTTGTTCATTAGAAGCATATATATTTTGTCTCCCATCAAATAATTCCCTCGATTTTTGTTCCTCCATAGGTGCGTATATATTATTAATTCACAAGCGATAGACTCAGCTGTCTAGAATTTGGTTCGATGGTACGTATTTAAACCTTGAGGTGTGTTGGACTCATTAGTAAATAAAAAACAAATTGGTATCTAATACATCTACATTATATATAATGCAAGATAAATATATTAACATAGCTAGAAAGGGTTTTTGAAGGCTATATATATAATATACCAATCATTTCTAAATCAAGAACTAGCAACTCTTACCAGGTCAGGCTGCCATACGGTGGATGGAATATCCATTATAAGTGTCTTTGGCTTATCTTGATAAGTTTATATTACACACGGCAATCGTATGAAGTTTCTGCTACAAAGAGACACTAACTCGTTAGATAGATCGATGTACTATACAAAGTTCTAAGCAAATACGAATTTTTATGATTAGTTGTTTTTTTTTTTACAATAATGATTTCTGTATTCGTCCAGCTTAACAATGTTAATTATCATCCATTGAAAATATGCGTATATATATGAGATAAAAATGTTAATGACTTGTGAGTAAATGCTTTAATTAGCAACTTAATAATAAAAACATTGTGATCAGGCACAACTCAATGAAAATATGAAAACAATATCTATGCTATTTACTAAAGTAAAGTTTCACAATTCAAAAAGTCACGATTATAACATGCCAACACATTTTTTGGAAAATATATATTTCAATAAGCATGTTCCAAAATTAAACATATATATATATATATATATATATATATATATATATATATATATATATATATATATATATATATATATATATATATATATATATATATATATATATATCTTATGTCAACAATGTTTTCACTCAATTCATGACAGGCAGCTGAAGGATATTGGTGGGCTTCTGAATGTATTAACAATCTTAGTCATGACCACACACTGATGATCAATAAAATGTCAAAATATTTCCTGTCTATGCTGCGCTGCAGAATATTTTTGGCCAAGATTTTTTGGAAACATCATTAAGTAATTATGCTTTCTATTGGATCAGAAGTATGAATCTTATTTTGATTTAAGATAAACAAACCTAGATTTCATAGATCAGTCTTCAACTGGTTAAAAAAAAAACCCTAGAGTTCAAATACTTCGCTTCAAATGTTCTAATACTTTTTTATAGGTTAGACAAATAAGAAAAAACTCAGATCCAGTTTAGGGCTCCATATATTGGTTGGATGTCCGATCACACACACACACACACACAAATATATAGATATTCAAAAGTAAACTAATTTACTAGAAATGAAGTTATTCGCTTACAGGTTCAAAGCAAAATTAATTATACTCGTGAAAATGAAATTGCATGCTCGATCAGTCTTCTTGTTAAAATGGAAAATAAACCAAAATGTCTCAACTACTGATACCGGCGTAATTAAAAAATACAAATATGTAAAATAACTGAAATTCTATAATTAGATCATCTTTTCTAATCCAAAAAATTCCTAGATTTAGATCCAAATAACTCAAATCCATTAGTCGCAAAAGAGTTCCAGACTTTATGTTTTGACAAACGATTGAAGACACAAGTTTTACAAAACTGAAAATATTATTTTCTCACAATTTAAACACCTTGCAAGTTTAAAAATGATGTCTTTCTGCAAACACAAAAACCAAAATAAGGAATGATTATATAAGAAACTATATATGTAGAAGCCTCATCGATTTCTGAACTCGATCAGTGACGTGGGATCTAATCCCAATTTGATATAAGTTCCATGAGGAAAGTAGCTAGCGAGTAATTTGTTCAAAATACATACCTGTACGTTTACTTTGACCTATTTAAAGAACCAATTATGCTCCTCGCAGAGATCGTTAGCAGAAGGCTCGAAGTTTCAGATATGTATTCTGTTCATTATTGAAACAACCAAGTGACTTTGATAGGTTTTTACAAATAAGCAAGAATTCCAGAAAGAAATTTGAGGGAAAAGGAGATTCGACTACGTACCTTAGCAAAAACTTTAATTATCGATATTTTCTTTTAATTTGCTCCCGAATAGCAAATATTTGCGATTTTAGTCTCATGTATTTATTTATAACTAACACAAGGGTCTTCAGTCTCCAGCCTTCACTAAGAACCAAGAGCGCTATAGGGTTTTCCTGATATTATATGGTAATTAATGATTTAAAATAATATATATTCAGGTCAGACGTATGAGAAATATCATGTTAGCCTAACTTAAATTACACTAGTAGGAAAGGTGGACAGTTATTAGAGTATTGGGAGGTTATTCTATAACTTATTATTATGATTTTTTTTTTTTTTTTTTTTTAAATAAGCACTTACTGTCACAACTTATACATATAACCCTTTTTATTTTAACAATATTTTAATTTAGCCTTTTCATTATAATTTAGTTTTAAATATTTTTTATTTCTTTACTATTTAATTATTCTTATTAAATATTAATAACATTTTATTTATAAAACATAACTTTTATTACAATAACATAATATTTTCTATGTTTTTCTTTTGTTTTTGTAATTATAACATAATCATTTTTCATGTTTTACTTACATAAATAATGAACTGATATTTATTTATTTGTATTCAATAATTATTTTTATTAAAAATAAACTAATTCAATACAAAGATTTTATAAAATATTTTAGAAAGTTAAGGATAAACTAGTTAAATTTATCAAAAAAAAAAAAAAAAAACTATTTAACAAGCATAACCATTGGAGTAGTATTTTTTTTAGAGATCAAAATTAATGGAATGATGATGTGACACTTATTTATAGTGTAACCATTGGAGATGCTCTTACTACGGAAATTATGATGGTTATTTTAGTGCCACGTGATATTATATGTAATTGTAACTGACATATAAGCTATAGCTAAGAGGCTTATTGTCTGTATTTTATATTATATGTTTGGTGAATGCAAAGTGTATACATATATAATTAGATCCAATTAGAAGTGGGAACGACAAAAAGACGAGGTCAAAGGGGTTGTGCCCCTTGCAGGGTCGTAGGGCAGCGCCACCTTGTAGGGTCTTAGGAGCGGCGCCCCTAGCAGAGTCGATGGGTAACAAGCTTATGAGATTTTGGGCATCACCCCAAAAGGTCTTCAGAAATTTGAATTAGTTTCATTATAGAAAATATGAATTCTAGTGGGTGATTATAGTAAGATCGACATATCTTGTCGGTTTTGGTAATCATTCATTAAGCCATTAATTTTGTGATTTGCCTAACTAATTTAAAAGATTAACCATAATCAGTCATATATACGTCTCGTCATTTGAGCGGTATACAGATAGAACCCTTCTCAACTCGTCTTCTTTTAAACGAGTTCTCAGAATTCTCTGACGAGTTTGTTTGTGTTTTTGTTCTTATATATACAAGTGTCCTTTTGGATTATCGTATACTGAATTTCCTGTAACCCGAACAGAATGTGGAAATATAACAGTTCGGAAAGTGAGCATACACGATCCAAAGGAATCCGGTTCTACACCATCACTTACATTATATCATCAAAGTTGTTAGTTGTTATGGTTGGGAGTTTGTTGGTGTTCTATAGATAAGCTCTATCGGTAAACACTAATGAATTTCCAATAGAAACACTTCTTTAGCAGAAAAAATTAATTTTTATTATAAGTATTAGTAAGAAAATAATTCAACTTTTATTATTAGTATATTAGTAAGAAAATAATCTTTTACTTTTAAAATTAATAAGAAAATAATCCTTTGCCGAATAATTAATATTAGAATTTTGTTTTAATTATTAATTAGAACTAGCATTCTCCTTATTAGGTATAACTATTTTCCAAATAATTCAATTATCATTATTATTAAATACTATTTATTATACTCCCTAGGTCCCAATATTATTGTCCATAGACAAAAAACACACAGATTAAGAAAAACATTAATTATCACTAACTTTATATAATAAAATGATAGTTTTGTCTTTACTTTGCATTTAATGTTTCATTAAATGCTTATTTGGTTAAGTAATAATGAGAGAGTATTTTGGTAAAAACGTTATTTATTTTTAGAAGTGGATTATTATTTTGGGACAAACCAAAAAAGAAAGATAGACTATAATTTTGGGACGGAGGGAGTAATTATTAGTATTCATAATAAATATAACGTCACATATTTAATAATATTAACAAAAATAATAATAACGTGAACATGTATATTGTGTATGTGTATTTGTATATGTATATACGATTTGTATATATACTTAATTAATTAAGTAAAAAAATACCAATTGAAAAACATAGATGATAATAATAATAATAATAATAATAATAATAATAGTAATAATAATAATAATAATAATAATAATAATAATAACTAGTGAAATTTCCCCGTAATGTGGGGTTGAAAGCCATATCGGTTGATTGCAAACGAATTATGTTTTTATTTATTTATTTTTTTTTCCAAAAATGGTAGAAGGAATCTCATCAGAAATATGTAATATTTGTTCATATACATTGCTATTATTGACTATTAATTTGAAAGTAGACTGTTATACCAGTAAAACCCTAAAGTACATTGTGTATATTTGTGTATTGACATTATATCGTACTTCCTTTTTAAATCAAGTATTCTTGCATAACAAACCTTAAACAAAAAAGGAAAAAAGTAATCAAATTTTATGAATTTAAGTTTGACCAAAGTTTCAATAGTCTTGTCAACCTTATACTATAAATTCATTACTTCATTGTGACTGGTTCTAACAAAAAGAACAACAGTTGTTGATAAATGTCTCTACGTTCACAACATATCATCATCCTGCCAAAATGTGGTTTTATATGAAATCCATTAGTTATGAACAATAAGACAATTAGTAACCAAGTATATTATTGTTATGGGATAAGTATAAAACACATACCAGATCCATTAAGATATATCTTATTGAAAGGGTAAAAATGGAACTTACACTGTTAGTTAAGATATATCAACCGAACCTCTCCGGCATGCCTGCATCACAAAAGTAGTAAGTTATAAAGCTAAGTACACTTAGATGTGTTTGTTTTTTAAAGCAAAAATTCATGAAGTTTGAAGTCCACCTCTACAATCCTTTGCAGTAAAAGAGGTGAATCAAACAGCTGATAAGAAGTGCGTTTGTTTGTTTTTTTTAACATCTATATACTGCTGCAGATATTAAAAAATTAAAATAAACTGATTTTATAAACAAAAAAAGTTTTTTCATACCGAAAATTTAATAATGAATGACATTTCAGCAAGAATTGATGATATCTCAGCAAAAAATAATGATATTTCAACATAAAAATAAAGATATTTTAGAAAAAAAATAATGATATTTCATCAATAAATTATTATTATTCAATATAAAAAAAATGAAAAAAAAAATCAACAAGAATAAAAAAAAAAAAAAAAGGTAAAATAAGATTTCAACAATATATAATCAAGATTTCAGCAAGAAAAAAGAAGAAGAAGAGGTTGGAAGAGACAATACAAGTGTTGCGCCAAACAGAACACATGCAGAGGTTTTTAACTCTGAAAACTTTTAAAAAAACAAACAGTTGCGAGATTAAAAGTATTGTGCGTGTGCTACACCACGCAACAATAAGAGGTCTGAAGAGTTTTTTTTTACAAAAAACAAACAACACCTTACACTTTTAAAACACATCACTATAATTTTTTTTTTCTTTATTGATATAAAAGAAATTGAAAGTGCAATGCCATAATATAATTAGGTAGATTTTCAAAGTACATTGTTATAATAAGAAACAAAAGAAATGTATAATTTTGTGATAGAAAGAAACAGAATAATACACAATTATTGATCCATATTGACATAAAGAGAAGAAATTCGTAGCAATAAAATATTAAAAAAAATTAAAAAATAATAGTAGCAGATACCAAAAATACTAATACGCAAGTCTATACACTATAATGTACCCTTAAACCACAAATCCTTAAATTCCAATAATCCTTTTAAGTATTTTATTTATTTATATATAAATTAACATTCCCTCCTTCTTTGAGGTGGAGGGTTCAATTCCCGTCGTGGACATAGGTGGAATAGGTGTTGTTAGCTTAGGAGTAGATTAGATTTACCGGTTCAAAAAAAAATATAAATTAACATTCCGAAACAAGAGTCGCATGTATTCAATTTAATATAACCAAACAGTTTTTTTTATATGTATCATTAATATAAAAAGAAATACTTTAATCAACTTGTATTTAATAATATTAAGCTCATATTGATTATCACCTTTTAAGCTATTTTTTTCCTTTAAAATAAAACCAATAATTTATACTCGTGCGACAACTAAAGAATCAATATGATTCTTTGCAAGGCCAACCTAAATAAGCAAAATTAAAGGTGGACGCTACAACTATTGACCATAAATTTTAAAAGGGATAAATCATTGTCAATATCCATTAACAATCCTACAAATCTTTAATCACAAACTATTGTTAGCATAACTTATATATACAATTTACTTATTCATTCCAAATAAATATAATAAATATATAAACATACATCAATTGGCAAATATGTTGGTTTTGCATCAGATGCGGCTTGGATTGTTGGAAAATGTGGATACTGAAGATGAATGAATGTTTAAAAAAAAACAATAAATTGATAACTTGAATTCCTTCTCATCCCAATCTCTAGGCTGCATATTACTTCAAAAATGAGTTACTATTAAAAGGGAGGGGGACTTAAATTTGAATAACTCCATATCATTGACCCCTATTAAACCACTTTTCAAGAACCGAACTGTTGTTTTTGTTAAAATTTCAATCGTATATTGATAGGACATATCTTCTTTACTCATAAAAACAAAGATTTAAAGAAAAATGAAAAATGCATAAACAAAAACATGATTGGGAAAAAATGTTTAACTTTAAAAATAACAACATGATAAAACGTTAGAAATTGAAGAAGAGTGCGGGATACAAAAGTTGAAGGCTCTGCCACAAACATATACAGTCACATGTAAACAAATTCATTGTTTTCTTCAAAGCGACCAACACACCCCTCCCTCCTCCCATGCGACATCCACACTCTCCTGCCACAACCACATACATATACAGTTAAAATTATTTGCTTCACGTCTATAACATTAACCCTAAAATCAAATACGAACACAAGATTTCACAATCTTGAACAAATAAAACTTGGAATGAGAGTAAAAGAAAACTGAAGAAACAAATAAGTTAATAAAAAACCTAAACGTTTATAAAATACTTAAAGGCAATAGTAAAATAAAGAGAAATAAAAAAGTAAACAAATATTAATTTTTTTTTAATCTTTAAGCAGAAAGTACCTTAAAAAAATCACCATAAATTTTGCATAGGTGCCTTGGATTTTATAACGCTTTGTTGCTAGTTGTAAACAGAGAATCAATGCTTCTCTTTCTAGTATCAAGACTCTCTTTGCTTCTTCATCTTATTCCTTTGGGAACCCAACATTCTATTGGGTTTTTATTTAAAAATCCGGTTTCACAACCAGTAAAAATGACAACGGAAGCTTTAAAAATATTGAATAAAACTAAAACTATTTTACCCACCAATGATCATTTTGCAAGAGTTAGAAAGATTAAAGCAACCATAGAAGGGAAAACATAACAACCTTTGAAGAATTTGATCCTAATGGAAGGTTGGTAGTTGATGAAGTGTGACATGAAACTCTAAAACAAGAGTTCTCTACAAGTATCCACCAAGTAAGAGTAGAACCATCAAAACATGGTAGTATTCACTTGTAATTTGTTGTTCATAAGCCTTTCAAATATATACCAAATATATGTTCAAAGGTGAAGCAACAAAGGGATATTCTTTAAACATCAAAATGCAAAAGAATGGAGGAGAAAGGAGGCTTGCAAAACTCGAAATTTGGTAGCCCCATAGAAAGCATGTAACATCCTGACTCCCATGTATTATATATATATATATATATATATATATATATATATATATATATATATATATATATATATATATGAGTTTATTGACAAACTCGACGAGTTGGATGCCCCACCTTGTCGAGTAGAAACAAATTTGGCCACGTGGGTTTTACGACCAACTCGATGAGTCGGAGGGACCAACTCGACGAGTTGGCGCTGCAAGAGGAAACCCTAATTCTCTGGGGTTGGGTCCTATTTAAAGGACCTTAAGCCCTCATTTCCGCCTCACCAGTCACCTTACTCCCCTGTGTGAAACCCTAATCGTCTATATTGATCTAAGAGAGAAAAGAGCTAATCTTTGGGGCATTTTAGTGCACTATTGGAAGAGAAGAGAAGAGTATCAAATCAAGGAATGAGAAGGGACTGTTGGATCCGGTGTCCATCCACCCTTAGTTATTGTGGGAAGGTAAAAGTCACCGCCTTGCTCATCATATTGATTAGATCTCATTGTTAGGAAGCATTTAGGGTTTTTTCCATATTTCCTTGAAATTTTGAGTGATTTGAGCTTGCTAAGAGAGTGAGACTTAAGATCAGGACCTTGAGAGGCCCCTTAAGCCCAAAGGTCCAAGCTTTATCAAGCTAGAGGAAAAATTGTATGCTTAGGACTCTAAATGCAACTTGTTTTTGGCATTTCAAGCCTTAAGTGTCATGCATGGATGTAAAGCTTGCAGCTTTATGTGGTATCTCAGCCTTGGGAGGCCAGATCTAGAGTTTGGGGTTGTAGCTCTGCCTTAAAACGTTTGAACAAGAAAAGAGACTTAAGGGAGTTGTTGAGTTTATGAGCCAACTCGACGAGTCGTCTAGGGTTTTCCTCGATGAGTCTGGACATATGAGTAACTCAGTGAGTCGATGAGACAAATCGACGAGTTAAGTTGGTTTTTTGCGACATTTCTGAAGGACAAGAGGACTCGACGAGTCACTTAGATGCACTCGACGAGTCGGGTCAACATAGACTGTTGACTCGAGTGTTGACTTTAGGGTTTGGTCAAGACAGGGATTATGGAGACCATAGGGAGGTAGAATGTTCTTTCACCCATTCTAAGAGATTAGAGAGAGAGAGAGAGAGAGAATAACTTGGTTTATTTGGAGTTATGATTTAAGTGTTAATTAGAGATAATTATCGTATGTGTTAGGCGGAGGCTAGATCGGTGATTTGTGTACTAGGTTTATTTTCTTGCTTACGAGGCGAGTCTTCTCACTATACTTACCTTGAGTGGTAATTTGTGTGACCGGAGGGTCTTGTGTGCTTATATTGAGTATTGTGATATCATGCATTATATCCTTGTGATTTATGTTGTGTATTATGTTGAGCTTTACTGAGTTAGGACCGGAGGGTCCACCCGAGTTGGAATGTGATATTGAGTATTATGTGGTTTTGAAAATGAAAATTTTGTTTGAAAATTTACGGTGTTACAGAGCATGAAGCTCTCGGTTTTGGTACTCCAAAGAAGAAGAAGAAGAATGCTTGAACTTATCCCAAACCCTTCCATGCATTCCCTTATATAATGCCCAAAAAGCAAAAGGAGATCATAAAGAAAAAGCAACATGCAACATGCAGCATGTTTCTTACAAGCATGCATAAAGAATAGACAAGGCATGCATGCCTTGTCTCCTCCCATTTTTCGGCCCTATGGTTAAAGGATGGAATCAAAGGATGTTCCATTATCATACGACTAGTTTATACGTGTAAAAATATATATACCAACTTTATATAAAAGGCTATCATTTATATAAAGTGATTCATATATTCAAACAGCTATATATATATATATATATATATATATATATATATATATATATATATATATATATATATATATCCTATATAAAACTACCTTTTATATAAATAAACTCTAACTAGTTTATTAAGATATAATATAACTTATAAATAATCATAACTTATGATATATTTCATAAATTGTTATTTCTCCAATAAATATTATTTCCACAAATAATAAATTCTCAATTAGTAAAATATTATTTCCATGAAATAATAGTTTTCCAATTAAATACAAGTGTTGTTATATTTATTAATAATCAAATTATACTAATAAATAATCAATTGACAGTAACTTGTTATATGGTATGACACTATATGATCATATATTATTAGCAACATCATTCTATAATGACTCTTGGGCATACAAGATCTTCCAATCTCCCACGTGCATAAGACTCATCATATATTGATATAGACAGTGGTGAACGTCTAGCAACATTTCACTGCCCCCAATAACATATTACGAAGAATTCCATTCATCAACATCCAATTCCCAAAAGCTCTAAGCTTCACTTGATGTATTAAGGTAAGTTTATCAATTATCCCTTTGTTACAGACATCTTGTTGAACATGAGCCTTGGATCACAATCAATCTCATTTGTAATTCAACTTTGGGTAACGCGCATTAGATGTCTAACTCTCAACGCATAAGAGGAACAAATCTCATCTTGACTACATAAGCCTCTTGCATAGTTCACACCATACCCGAATATGACTTTTATAACTGCACGGTCAAGGAACAACATTTGGTCATATCAAAACACAACACTCCCTACACTTAAGTCCCACTATGTGTCTCAGGTGTTAAGGATACAAAGATAGTACCTTTTAATCAAGAATCAATCATAACTGCGATCTATGAGATGATCTTGATGCGGGTCTGTTCAGGACTAGTTCTTTGACAAGTACCTATGAAAATTGGTTACAACCACTTTCTTACTTTCATCTAGTGAGAGTCAACCAATCCATTTCATATTTGTGTAACTTCATAATTTCCCCCACAATCATGACCGACTATGAACCTTTAGAATAATAAGATTATTCATGCATTAAACATGTTAATATAGAACACAACAAGTATTAATGTAAAGATCATATCCCAGTATATCAAAACATTATTTAACAGTTGTTAAATCTCATTACTATAATAATAAAAGTCTTATTGCTGAAGTGTGACCACTCATACTTAGCTTAAAAGGGAAGATATTATTAATGGGTTTGACTAAATTTAATTTGTGTGCATTCTGTTGTCACACCCCAAAACCTGAACGGCGGACATTTGGGGGCGGAGGACATCGTGAACAGTATCATAACAAATGTAAAAGAGTAATCAAAGCAACAACAACCATTGTATTGATAATAAAGTGTTTACATTGAATACATAAAGTAGATAGTGTGATTTCAAAAGTAGATGACCAAAACAAAGACTCGAAGCTACTCTGTTCCATCTTTTTGACACTTGTACGAGTACCTACTTATTAGTTTCCTGAGAATACAAGTGATTTGGAAAGTGTATCAACATTTAAGCTGGTGAGTTGATAAGTATTTGATTTAGAAAGTAAGGTTATTGTTTCTTGAAAATGTTCGTATGATATTACAGAAAATCCTATATTTTCTTAATAGCTTGAAGTGTAGCCCTTAGCCTTGATAGAAAAATGTATTTGTTTCTTACGTTTAAAGAGTGATATATGATACTTTGAATTTGTATATGAGAAGTGACCAATGTTAGTTCTTACCATGATTACTTAGTGTATATAAGTTATATAAAATCAAAGATCGAACTCACAGTCAAATGAGTAGATCTGCCCTAAGCCCATAACCAAAAAAGGAACAAGACATGAGGTGGAAACCACACATTTCACTATCTATCGAATTTTCATTTTATATAACCCAAACATACCCACTAAGTGATCACATAAATATGAAAATACTTGTATATGTCTCCAGAAAATCTGATATTTTCTAATGAAAAGAGTTATGATTCGTTGTGTTGAAAATGAATGTATTAGATCCAGAAAATCCCATATTTCCTACTAGTATAAAAGTAGTCTTCTACCAAGACCCGACTGTTTTTGAATGTTTTCTTCTAGAAATCCAATATTTTTCCATAAGTGTGTGGTAGTTTAAAAGTTCCAAAACTGTAATGCAATAGTGTTTTTCATGCCTAGAATAGTAGATTTATGTATGTATAAAATCACTAAGGCATTTGATAACCCCGTAAATCAATGTGTTTTTAATACTCCATGTAAGTTTTATAACCAAGCTATTGACCCAGACTGCCTGTAACAACGTTCTTCAGGCGTTGGAATGTTATGACGTTTGTGACCCCAGACCTGCCGGTCTAACTGTAGCTAACAGTTTAGGTGCGTGATTGTCAATCCCGTATAGATCTATACACAAGTATCACACTCTCCTTACAAGAGATTATGGTATATAATACAGGACTTTAACTTCATACTTGAAAGTACGTGAAGTTGAATGTCTCACAAAGCTTAGTATCAAATAGATTTACGTATGAAAAGTTCAATTATTCTTGTATATGAAAGTATTTCCTTGATATAGTACTTATAGTATGTAAAATCTCATGAATATCTAGTAAACTACACCTATTATAGTTTTTCCCAAATGTGTGATTCGTTTGTATGATAAACCCTAGTGTAGTGTTGACTTTGTATGTAAAGTATAACATTTGTAATAACATTATTGAACATTTATACTCAAATTATACATAAAGTGTTTGATATTTATATAACAAAAGTATAGCAAAAGATTGATGTTTTTCACACGATGATAACCGTGTGTGTACTTGTATTCCCCCCTTTAAAAGTGTATAAAAGCATTTACAAAACATTTGAAAACGTATTTATAGGGGTATGAAATCACCTGATAAGAGGTGAATCGGATAGTGTTTCGTTTCTAAGAGTGACCTTTCTTGACGTATCCTCGGGTTTCGGGTGAAAAACCGGGCTTCACGCGGGCAGAGCTTCGGCTCGGGAATTTCACTTCTCGGCATCTTCAGGACTTCGGGACTCGCTTCAGGTCTCGGGAATGATACCGGGGCTTCGGGGTATAACTTGCACACAAAACGAAGCAAAAATGAGAGGGGAAGGAAGAAATGAGCAATAAAACCCGACAACCCTCGACTTCTATTTATAGGGTGCTGAAAGAGGGATTATGTTGGGCGTAATTTCGGAGTACATTGGGTGTACTTCCGTTACGCTGGGCGTACGTGACGTCAGTGCTTACATATGGCACTCGAATGTTGGTCAGGTCGGTTGTAGCCCGAGGCGGTTCATGCATCCGGGTACGCTGGGCGTACCCCATTACGCTTGGCGTAACCCGATTAATAAAACTTCTAAATGACATAACTTTCGCATATGAGCTTCGTTTTCGACGTTCTTTATATCCACACGTAGGTGAGACTGTACTCTACAAATTTCGTTTAGACTCCGTCAGCTAGTTTTGAATTTATTTTTAATAATAGACTTTTAACAGGCAGGGACTGGAAAAGTCCGTTAAAAATCCATAACTTCTTCATCCGACGTTCGTTTTCGTCTGTCTTTTTACCATTGTATTACTATTGTCAAGACCTTCGATTCTCGTTTAGGTTGTGTTGGCTAAAAACCACTCGATCTCTATTTCGAGTTTTTAGCCGTCTACCGCTATATCCGAAACTTCGAAAAATCATAACTTCCTCATACGAAGTCAGATTTGGGCATTCTTTTTAGGTATGTTAACGGTTTAATGATATCAACAACTTTCATTTAGATACATAAGGCTAGAAAGTGTTTTATCGAAACTTCGTATTTTACGCTTAACAGTGTTTTACTGGTATTGTCGCGGATCTTCGATCGGTAATAATTTCTTTGTTATAACTCGGATTTTAGTGTTCTTTATATTTTTGGAAACCTCGTTATGATATCTACCACTTGATACATCCCAATTATGTTTTTATAAAAGTTTAAATTTGACCTAGATTTTGCTGGTGTTACATCTGTGAATACAATTATCTCTATATTTGACATTACTCTAAGTATAGTTAAATATTTTGGAGAATATAATTGGTGTTTTTATGTGACATAGAGTTTCTTAGCTTGATTAAGTACACTCTATTACTCACAAAAGATTTCTAGGTTATCCCTGAATGGAAGGATTCAACCTAGTTAATGATCTAGTTCATCCAATTATATTTCATTTCAACTTCTGAAAAGTAGTGTATTCTTATTTAGTGGAGTGTGCTATTTTGTTTTGCTTGGATCTCATTCCAACTAAACTTACTCTTCATTCCATAATAAAGTCATAATCCAATTATAATTCATAATTATCTATATTTATTTAGAAATTAAAATCCTATGTAACTCTTTACATTAAGACTTTATTCTAAACTAATTATCTCATATACATTCTCTTAGTTCTTCTTAAGTACTCTTAGAATGTTCTCACAGTCATCTGGTGACTTAACCATGTATTCAATTTTGTATCTCATGATATGACATAAATGATGGATTCATTTGCCAAGCAAATAGAATATAAACCATTTTATCTAGCTCAACCTATGTGCTAGGTTGTTTGAGACAGACTCAGAAGGTATCATGTAAAAATGCAAAGAGTCATCCAAAAGGAATCATGTATCTTGACCTCTTTCAAGATATTATCATTTCATGCAAAATGAATTTTAAAACCTTTAACATTCATCTTTATCTATCTCTTATAGATTTTACATTCCAAGAATGTGTCTTGTCATTCCGAAGTCTTTCATTTTAGAAATACTTTCCGAGTCAAGGTGAAAACCACCTTGCGTAGTCAGAATGTAATTTCAAATGAGTAAGTATGTCTCTTTCATACAAGATTAGGAATATCACTATCCTCCTACTAGTTCTTAGTAAACACGCACACACATTCTTTTTATAAAGCATACCTTGTATCTTTATATTAAAATGAATACTCTAACATTGAGTTGTTTTCTTTATATCCACATGTGGATCTTAATCCTTACACATTTGGTTAGGATAACATGGATTAAGAAAACCTTCAGGCTAAGCTATATAGATATCTTCTAATAGATGTTAATTAAGAAAATCGGTCTTTCTTGAAATCTATTTGATATATCTCATATTAAGAATATGAAGTAATAGTAAATAATATCCTTGTTGATCTAATCATAGCTACTTGTGAAAAGGTTTGATCATCGTCAATGTTATAAGTATGATAAGGACCATAGTTAATGACATGAGTATGAGAAAATCCTTATAAAACAAGTATTACTAAATGTGTATGTAAATCCATGTATATATTCTTTCTAGAAGAATCTCTTACTCCTTCTAGCCTTGCTATGGAGAGGAAGATTAATCAAGCCCATACTTGATTGTTAAACATGGATTATATCTCAATGTTCATGACTCTAAGTAATTTGTCAGATTCAAGATCTGATATAACATTTTGGTAGTTGATGGTTTAAATAGAAACCATCAAGAAATCATCAATGAGAGATTTCACATTTCTCAAGTCATAGATGATTTCTACCATTATGGTGAACAATTTGTTTTTATGGATAGCTACTATTCATGCTCAACAATTCCTTGTTGAATCTAATGCCAATAATTATTACATCCGACTATGGTCCTTGAGATGCTTCAAGTTCCACGTGCCTCCCACTTGCTTTGTCATTAGAAGCTTGCTTTCTGCTAACTCATCTTTCAGAGGAAAAAAACGAACTTATTCTTGGTGGGTTTTTTATATAATAATCTAAATGCCCTTTTAGAATTTCCTACAATTATGTAATTAATTGGTGTTTGTATTCTAGATACAATTAATAGTGATTGAAATATAATCCAAAAATGTTTAAAGGAGGACATTTTTACTGATTAGAAAGTAAACTATATCAAGTAAAGTTTAATTCACCCTTTATCATCACGAAAGCTTTAGATGGTACTATTAGATTAAATCTTGTGTTCAATCATAGACATTCATTAGAAAGGAAGTCATACACCAAAGCGTATAGTTTCTTAATAATTATTTTCCCTACACTTTAATGAAAATATTATTAGGAATCTTTTATATATAAATAAGATTCTAATATGTCAAATAAACTACATTATTTGCCTTCAAAAATCCCTTTCTTGAAGTTGGAATATGTAGACTTCATTTATACAATAAAGATAACAATGTCATGGATAAGTTTGATTTAAAACAATTTTAAGTCAAAAGTGCTTGCATATAGAGCTTAATTTTATTTATAAAATGTTGATATTTACTTTGTAATTCTATTAAGAGATCTAGTGTCAGAAATAAAAGTCAACCATTTCAGAATATGAGTATTATCGTTATGAAAAATGATATAGTAAAAAATCAAACATTTAAATAAATAACTGAGACATAAATATTTATACATGATAAATTTAAAACATACATTGTTGCACTACAAATATTGTTTTATATTACAACCAATTTATGTTCTAAGCATAAACAATAAACTAAACTTCGAGAGTGTAGCTCCAACGTGCTTGTGCTCAGCTAGTTACTCTTCTGTAAATATTTGCAAGCAAGTTATAAATATTAGATTAACATTTAAGTACCATGTACTTGAGTGTTACACGAAAAGTATGAGTTCTATCCAGTAGATACCTGAAGTACTAGTCTCTTTCAGACTTTCTTTCTAGATAAGAGGAGCAGTTCCTCTACCAGTGTCTAGTTTCTCTACCAAAGAAACAAGATCCATATATATGGGCCTTATTGGATTTCTTGGGCTTAAAGGTGTTTAATCCATAAACATGGGCCTTTTAGATCACACAAGGTGAATCTTTTAGCCTTGTACTTTTCCAACAAAATATCACTATATTTATTGGAATATTGCTTAACTTGTTATATTATCATATATATATATATATATATATATATATATATATATATATATATATATATATATATATATAAATTATCCAAACTTCCTACAAGTCATTAATAATTATTCCTAGTAAGATGTTAGAAGCATCTTGGGCATCACTGTGATGCATTTACTAGGTATCATATTCAGATCTATTCCTCAATGCAATTTGTTTAGGAATAGGTCCTTTAAGTGTATACTATTTCATATCTCTCACGAGATTTTCTCTTAAGACATGAACCCATTCATTGAATTTGTATCTATTGAATGTTTTTGTTTCATTAAGTCATTTAAAGAGTAATGACAATTCATGGTTATGAGAGTGGATTATATATCTACAAAATTATAACAAAATTCATTTAGTATTTTCAATATTTAATATTTAATAATTAATACCCTTTTAGTTTCTAAAAATATTAATGATCAAAGTTTAGGATCCAAGTTGCAAAACAAAGAAATAGTTAGGTATCCTTTATCGCATCCATCCGAATTCAACCCGGTAGATATCGATTATCAATTACTTCCTCCGTCCCAAAATAATAGTCCACAGACAAAAAACACACAGTTTAAGAAAACATTAATTACCATTAACTTTATTAAATGAAATGACAGTCTTACCCTTCTGTTGCATTTAATTCTATGGTAGTTGTATTTAATTTTATGGTAATTTAACTAATAATGAGGGGTATTATGGTAAAAGACATACTTATTTTTAGAAGTAGGCAATTATTTTGGGACAAACAAAAAAAGAAACATGGACTATTAATATGGGACGGAGGGAGTATATCTTACCATATAATTCCTAGATTTATGGGATCACTAATAACAAATTTAATTATTAATGTTAGATCTCATCTATGCCTCGGAACTCTCTTGCTTAGGTATCCTTTATCACAAAAGATTTCCGATCAAATTGTCCAATTTGAAAAACTTGTGTAATCGACCTATAACTTGGTTATAAAAATCACGAAAACACCCCGACCATCAAATGATAACAGCAAGCGGTTAGGTATCATTTATCCCACCAATGCATACAAGAGACGTGCGCGTGTTCTTTAAAAAGGATTTCATAGATTTGAGGTTTCTAAGAGGTCTTTGATGTTTTTATAATTTTAGTTTAAAAACATGTTATATCATGGTTATTGCATGCATTCAATAAACCATGGTATACCTTTTAAAAAACTTATTTTTATGAAAAAATCACATTTTAACAATGTTCTATAGATAAAAAAAAAACTTATTTTTATGAAAAAAATCACATTATATAAAATCTGGTTTTATATAATTGACGCGATCAAAGTTTTAAATTAAGAACTAGTATTAAGTTATATCGTTTGAGCGCTTTAAAACATTTAGAAACCTTTTAATAAAAGTTCATGTTATAAAATAAGGTTTAGAGTTTCACAAGTTTACAAATCTTTATTTTAAACTTATACAATTTTAATCCCGAAATTTTACCAGTTACTAATTTTAACGATAAAGTTTGTTTTATTGTAAAATTATTTTTAGCATCTTATGTTAAAAGGTAAATTCCATTAAAACCAAATTCCTTGTGATTTTTATTTATGCTCAAATATTATTTTGCATTTGAAAAACTAATTTATCGACCATAACATAATAATAATAACATAAACATAAAACAACACAAACATGCATAACAATTATAACATGTGTATAAACCAAGCCATTGACTAGTAATAATTTTGTGAGCCATCACAAAATTATCAAGTCCATTCCTAAAGGGACATAAAGGATATTTATCTTGTAAAGTCTTCATGTGCTCCCACTTACTTCAACACCTTGTAGCAAGTTTATAAAAATAATTTTATAAAGTTTAAGAAACTTTAATAAAATCAACTTTATAAACTTTTGATCTTCAAAATGTCCACCATCTTCATTCTTGTTACATTTTTATAAAAATAAACTATTTCTAAAACTAATCTATTACTTACAAAAATTAATAAAAGAAAACTATCTATTTAATTATTATATACTATATGAATAACTAAATAATTATAACCATTTTAAATAAATAAACATATGCAACAACACAAAGGTCTATGGCTAGTTTATGCACATCATATATATTTATACTAGGCGAATGTCCGCGCGTTGCGCAGAAACATCTATATAGCTGAAATATTTACCAATATATATTTTTTTACATAAAACAATAATGTGGTTATTAAATTTGATATAATAATTCATATACTAAGTTGATATAATATATTGATTAATTTGAATTATATGATAATATATACATCTATTAAAACCACATAATTTCAATCTTTGGAATGGCCTCTACCCGTGGGTTATTCATGAATGAAATTAAATATAATATATGGTTTAATGTTATTTATAGTTGTTATTGTTAATTATTTTTTTTTAAATTTATATGCTTAACGTTTTAATTTCTATTAGTGTAATTATTTAAAACATCAAACAATTTATTTTTTATTTTAAAGGTAACAATATAATCATTTATATAGAGTTATTTTTAACTATTGTTATTGTAAGTTATTTAAGCTACTTATTTGAAAACTCTTAACGATTATAAGAATATCTTTAGGAAATATTTTAGTTAAATTGATACTACAGATTAGTATTTGCATTTAGCACTATAATTTTTCATTTTTAACTATTCACAAAATATTCTTTGAGTTTTAAGTGGAACTGAAATTATATTGAAGTTGACTTTGTAATGTTATATTTAAATTAACAATTTAAGTATTTTGTCAAAATTGTTCAAAAGTAGTAGCTTTAAATTGAGAATGGTTTACATACAACAACATATTAAATATAATAAATTAAGTATAATATGTTAAAAGTTAAAGACAAAACTTTCTAAGTAGAAGTAAAAATATTATTTTAATATTGATATTTAGTTTATTTACGATTACACTTTAGGTTTGATACTTATTTAACCTTATTAACCAACTTATAATCATTATTAGAAAGACACTACAATTTATCACTTTTAACTATTTATAAAATATTCTTTAGGTTACTTAAGTTTAACTAAAATTTATATTTAAGTTGATCTTGTAAAGTTATATTTAAAATAACAATTTAAGTGTTTTACACAAATTGTTCAAAAGTTGTAGCTTTAAAATGATAATGGTTTACATAAAACAACATATTAGACTTAATAAATTAAGTATAATATGTTAAATGTTAAAAACATAACTTTATAAGTAGAAGAAAATATATTCTTTTAATATTGAAATTTAGTTTATATATGATTATACTTTAGGTTTCATATTTATTTAAGCTTATTAACCAACTTATAATCATTATTAGAAAGAAATTGAAAAGTCATTGAAGTTTCAAATGAATGTGGTTAAAGGAAAGATGAATGGGAGTTTCAAATGCATGAGATTCAAGAAAAAATGCTAGCTTTATAAGTATACTAGGCGAATGCCGCGCGTTGCGCAGAAACACCTATATAGTTGAAGTCTTTACAAATATATAATTTTTTAAATATAACAATAACGTCGTTGTTAAATTTGATATAATAATTTGTATATACTAAATTGATATAATATATTGATTATTTTGAATTATATGATAATATATACATTTATTATACCTTCATAATCTCAATCGTTCGAATGACTTCTACCCGCGAGTTACACATGAATAAAATTAAATATAATATATGATTTGATGTTATTTATAGTTGTTTTTATTGTTAATTAAAAATTTATTTGCTTAATGTTTTAATTTCTATCATTATAATTATTTAAAACATTAAACATTATTTTTTTTATTTTAAAGCTAACAATATAATCATTTATATAGAGTTGTTTTTAACTATTGTTATTGTAAGTTATTTTAAGCTATTTATTTGGAAAATTTAAACGATTATAAAAATATATTTAAGAAATATTTTAGTTAAATTGAGATTAAAATTTAGTTTTTGCTTTTATCACTACAATTTATCACTTTTAACTATTTACAAAATACTCTTTTGTTTTTTTTAAATGGAACTGAAATTTATATTTGAGTTGACATTGTAATGCGCAAAAACACCTATATAGTTGAAGTCTTTACAAATATATATTTTTTCAAATATAACACTGACGTTGTTGTTAAATTTGATATAATAATTCGTATATTAATTTGATATAATATATTGATTATTTTAAATTATTTGATAATATATAAATCTATTATAACGTCATAATCTCAATTGTTTGAATGACTTCTACTCGCGAGTTACACATCAATAAAATTAAATATTATATATGGTCTAATATTTTTTATAGTTGTTACTTTTAACTAATTTTTTAAAATTTATTTGCTTAATGTTTTAATTTCTATCATTATAATTATTTAAAACATCAAACATTATTTTTTTATTTTAAAGGTAACAATATAATCATTTATATAGAGTTATTTTTAACTATTGTTATTATAAGTTATTTTAAGCTACTTATTTGAAAAATTTTAACGATTATATAAATATATTTAGGAAATATTTTAGTTAAACTGATATTACAATTTAGTTTTTGCATTTATCACTATAATTTATCACTTTTAACTATTTACAAAATATTACTTGGTTTTTTAGTGGAACTAAAATTTATATTTAAGTTGACACTGTAATGTTATATTTAAATTAACAATTTAAGTATTTTGTCCAAACTGTTCAAAAATTATAGTTTTAAACTGATAATGGTTTACACGCAACAACATTTTAAATCTAATAAATTAAGTATAATATGTTAAAAGTTAAAGACATTATTACTTTATAAATAGAAGTAAAGATATTATTTTAAAATTGAAATTTAGTCTAATTTTTATTACACTTTAGGTTTGATATTTATTTAACCTTATTAACCAACTTACAATCATTATTAGAAAGACACTACAAATTATCACTTTTAACTATTTGTAAAATAATCTTTGGGTTGTTTAAGTTAAATAAAATTTATATTTAAGTTGAGCCTATATTGTTATATTTTAATTAATAATTTAAGTATTTTATACAAATTGTTCAAAAATTATACCTTTAAAATGATAATGATTTACATCCAACAATATATTAAAACTAATAAATTAAGTATAATATGTTAAAAGTTCAAAATCATAATTTTATAAGTAGAATTAAAGATATTATTTTAATATTGTAATTTAGTTTATATATTAATACACTTTAGATTTGATATTTATTTAACCTAATTACCAATTTATAATTATTATTATAAAGAAATTGAAAAGTCATGGGAGTTTCAAATGAATATGGTGAAAGGAAAAAAGAATGGGGGTTTCAAATGCATGAGATTCAAGAAAAAATGCTAGCTTTATAAGTATGTATGATAATGATAATGATACTAAAAAATATATAAAACAACTCTTTATTTTTTTTAAGACAACTTTTACGACCAAAAGGATGCATGTAAAATTTTTGTTAAAAAATAACAATAAAAAAAATTTAAAGTTGCCATAGAAATATGTATGGATTTTTTTTTGCAAAGAGAAAACCATCCATGTTTCCAAAAACAAAGGTTTAATCAACAAAAGAAACAATCTAACTAATCTTGCAAAAATAACTCTGATACAAAATTTTGAGTTTTTATTCAAAAATCCGGTTTCACAACTGATAAAAATGACAACAGAAGCTTTAAAAATGTTGAATAAAACTAAAACTATTTACCACCAATGATCATTTTGCAAGATTTAGAAAGATTAAAACAACCATAGAAGGGAAAATATAACAACCTTTCAAAAACAAAATTTCACCATATGATTGATAAATGATAACAAAAAAAATGTTTGTAGGCATCTAGATAAAGAAAATATAATAATCATTTATCAACCATATTTTTTGAAATTTTCACGGGAGATTGGTTATGTAAGGCTTTCATATCCTTACCAATGGATTCACAAAATATTTGTAGGCATCTAGATAAAGAAAATATAATAATCATTAGTAAAAAGTCAACCTTGATCTGAATTTATTTCATGATGGCATTGAATAGAGACTCTTCCTTCCTCATTTCAAAATCAGAAGCTCAAGGTTGTAATAGAATAATGTTAAATTCTTCAAATAATTGAACTCGTTGAAGGAAAATTAGTTTCAGTCTCCTTAACATTAGGAGCAAAAGCAAAGATATAATGAATTTAAAGAAATGGGAAATAATGAGTTTAATTTAAGATCGGCTTCTACGAGGGCAAACTAAAGCTGGTATAAAAATCCAATTAAATTGTCTCCTAAAGATAATGTCGATCAATCTTTCACACAGTGTAAATAATTAACAAAATTGATTTCATCCTCTATAGACAATAAAACAAATTTAGGGTATGTATAAAAGGGACATAAATGGGAGCATGAATTTAGAAGAAAAGAAAATAATAAAGATGGTTAACCTTTTCTGATAACAGTGTCTGGCATGAAACATCACGAAAATGAATTTTTTTTCAAATTGTAATTTCAAGTAAAAAAAGAAACACATAGCTAGAAACGAACAAAAAAAGTTAATTTCACATAATTGTACAAGTGCATTGAAGAAAAAACAAAATACCTAGAACCAAACGTGAAAAAAGAAAATCAAATTCGCAATCGAACTCCATATATCCCTATCGATTGAAATTCTTAAGGTCGGTGTCGCAGTTAGAAATCAGAGGAGTGGAATACAGAGAAAGCCAAACCAAATAAGTTGAAGACATAAACAGATAAACGCAGAAAAAACAGAGGAAGAAGAATACCTAGGAATGAAAGAAGAAAGCGAGTGTGAGACATTCAAGAAACCAACATCTTTAAACAAAGAGAAAGGATGAACATGAAAAAATCATGGCTGCAGAACTTCACACACCTTCAAAATCGAAGACAAAAACCTCAAAAATTGTGAAGTCTTCGTTGGTTGGTGAATGATTAGAAACGAATGAAGCTTTTTCAGTTAACGGTAGATGGTGGAGGTGTCGAGCGACCGAAGCACAGGCAGTGGATTTTCAATCAACGCAAAATCCGATACTTCAGGAAATCATATTGTGGTGGGGAGAGAATTTAGGGTTCTTGTGATGTTGAGTGGGTTAATACGAAGACACGAACATGTAAGATAATAAGGAGAGAGGCGGTAGACGTCATGTGTATCATCGGTTTGGGGTGTAGTGGAGTAATGTTTTGGGGAATAGAAACGGTGGAGGACACCGTGTTGGGAGCAAAAAGTCGGCGGAGGAAGAGAAGAATGCCTGTAGAGGTAAATCAATTGCCCCAAAACCCAATATTGAGGGTAGAAAAAAAAAAAAAAAAAAAAAAAAAAAAAAAAAAAAAAAAACTGAGAACGAGTAATATAAAAACCCTAAAAACGGAGGAAAAAATATGAAAAAAATTTAAATATATAAACTAAAGATGCCAATATATATATATATATATATATATATATATATATATATATATATATATATATATATATATATATATATATATATATATATATATATATATATATATATATATATATATATATATATATAACAACTAGGAAAGTGTCCCTCGCGTTGCGGAAGTTAGATGTTAGTTATGTGTTTCAACGTTGTGAAGCTTTGTTTTCTTGTTCAGTGGACGATGTAAACCCATGTAACTTTGTATTTTAGTAATAAAATGGTTTAGGTGTGTTCATCTGTTTTTATCAATGTAAGTATTGCCTTTCCAATATTAGTGATCCTTTCCTTAATTATTATTATTTTTTTGTAAAGTTCTTATGGTTTTTATGAAGATATTCTCATTCTTTTATAAGTATATAAAGTTGTTTACCAGTAAAGTAGTTTGGATTGATGATTGTGTTCTGAAGTGTGTGATATGTTTCTTTTGTTGAGTAAAAAACTTTATAAAATCCTAAGTAGATAACATTTACAATGAACCGAAGAAATGAAGTTCAAAACCAAAATATTAAAAGACAACAGTTATATGTAACGGAATACTATAAAAAAAATCCAAATCATAATTGTTAACAACACATAGATCCTACTTGTTGCTTCTTCTCTTTATTTGAACCAATCCTATGAAGAACTTTGAGCTCAACAACCCCAAAAAAGGTTAAGTGAAGATGTTTATGACAGTTGGAAGCCCTATTCGAAAACTTCAAGTTATATTTGTCTATATACCTGCGAAAGATTAATTGTTCATTAGTTAATTTAATTTAACCATGATTCCAACTGCTAAAGACATTTTTAAATTGTTGATTTAGATAAATGACAGTATCTTCAAGATTATCATTTTAAATCAGGAATAACAGAATAGACACTAAACACACTAATATACTATAAAGTTACAAAAGCTTCATTATTTTTTTAAATTGATTCACCTGCATGGAATGACAACATTCAAAGCCCCAGTCAACCTCTTCCCCTAAACACTCTAATCAAATAAGTGAATGCGTTGTTGCGGTAAACAATAGCAAAAAATAACATAAATTTCCAATATAACAACAAATTAAAATCAGAAAATATTTTTTTTTTATCATTTATGCATCCACACTCCATGGTGTAAACTTGTCATTTTAAATTAGAAAAAAAAAAGAACAGAAATAAAAGTAAGCAAGATGAGAAAAAGTTAACAATCAATAAAAGAAGAGAATAATAGAAAATCCAAAAATAACCTTCATGAAATTCCATCCTTAAACAAATAAAGAGATTCTTCTCTACGCTCCTTATGCTTAGTAGTTTATTATTATCTAAATAATAAATTAAATAGAATAACACAATCATAAAGTTAATTTACGAGTTCCTTTCTAAATAAGCTTACAGTAGAATGCAAAAGATGTCCAAGTGTAGTATATAAACCAAGTTTCCCAACTGGAATTCCCATAACATTTGTAAATTTAAATAGATTTTTAGAGTACAATATTGTTTTATTTGATAAAGGAATGAAATTAGCTTATCTTAAGTGACATCCAAGGTCTCGAAATCTGAGGATTCGTTCATCATTTGTCAACCAATAACTTGACTACTCCTATCAGCCTAATATTTTAGTACCTAAAGAATTTTTCCCCTGTGATGTGAATTCAATATTTGTAAGAAACAGAAAATAAGATGAATGAGATGAAGTTTTGAAAATACGTTGATTACAAAATTTAATGAAACGTTTTCCCTCCTTCCATTTTGAGCGAGCCATTTTTTCTCCCTCCACCGTCCTGGTCATCCAATCAGATGTTGCACTGTTTAGCTCCCTCCACCGCCCAATTGGTGATTGCACTTGAAATCTATGATTTAATATCAAATTATTAACCAACAGTGTAGTAACTGTTTAAAGGTATAAAAGTGTGTGTTTTAGAGGAACATACAAAAGAACTTTTTCAATAGTTAGAGATGCTCTTATCATATTCTGAAGGTTCTTTGAATATCTATGGCTTCTAAGTAGTCCGCCATTCGTCCTCTACAAAACCCATCTTGCCACATCAACATACTGCAAGAAAACATGGTGTAAAGATGAAGAAAAAGGCAGAAAATAATCACAGCATATCTCATGAGCAAATATTCCATGCTTTAGAAGAAAGTTTAGAGTTCTGGAATCAAAGAGGACTAAACTTAAAAATTCATGTGGGAATCAAAGAGGATTAAACTTAAAAAGTCATGTGAATTTCAAATTGCGATTTGTTAGTAAATACCAGTAGCACTAGCAATATATTCAACAATCAACTCAAATGGTTCCCACTATCAACAAAATCTAAAATTCATTGAGTACCCAACACCATATAAAATTTTATGATATGTAACATAAATTGTGGAATTATAAATACCTCTATCCCAATAGGAAACATGTTTCCATAACTCTTGCGAAAAAAAAAACAATAAACAACAATACATTTAATCATTAAACCATGAAAGAGCTAATGTTTTGGCTTGCTTATTGTTTTTCCTTAGCAGATTCATTACCTACAACATGATTTGGAAGCAAAAAGAAAGAAGTTTGAGCATTATCGGTCTCTCAGAAGATTAATTCTTTCCGATTCTTTACATCAATGGAGGCAATACCAAAAGGTTGTAATCAGCTTTTTAGTGTGTATTTCTTTACAAACTCGAAAAAAAGAAATATATTTCAATCCCAGATTCTCTATTTACTATAAAACCCGTATTACTAAAAGATGAATCATTGCCTGAAGGCTAAAGTTGTTGCTGATGGAGAAGAAAATAGCATCAGTAGAGAACCTTGAGCGACAGATCTAATGGAAGTTATCCTCTGCTATCTCGCTGGAAAATTTAACATAAATGACAAAATTAGATTTCCATCAAGCATCGTGCTTTGTGTGTTGTTGAAACAACCAAGCCGCATCAAAATCCCCGTCATATGCAATCGAGGTCAGGGCTCCAATATCAAGAATCAAGGGAGGAATTGACAAAATTAAACCTTCCATCATCCATGTATGTTTTTATCTCATTAATGGGTGTCTGAACTTTATCTTAGGTATATCATCAAATAGTTGGCATGCATTATTAATGAAACCCATGTATAAACATTATGGAAATCACAGTCCATCAATTGCAACTTTCTATTATGATGTATTTGAACCTATAGAAGTTGAAACCCATCAACATCACAAATTTCCAAATATATAATCATGAAAAAGTCCTAAAATCATTGCCTGGTAAAAGAAAAGTTCAACAAAATCGGAGTTCAAACCTAAAAAACAAATCTACCAATTCCTCCCAACCAATAATAACTTACCAAGATGCCAGTATACCATGATTGTTAAGATTATGTCCCATAATCAAGAACTCTATCTTGTTTCAAGACATTAAAAAAATATTAAAATTAAATCGATAAACAATTTGGAGTAAAGAGAAAGAAAGGTAAATCTTACCTATTTACATAAAATGAGAAGGGGTATCACCCTTTTTCTCTCTGATACATAGAAAGATACTCACCTAACGTTCAATCTATTTTCCTGTTAATAGATATATCTAATGACAATCATTTTGAGAAGATAAATTTATACAAACTAAAAAAGTAAAGTCACTTGCCTGATACTTAGGAGATAACTTAAAGACAGAGTTTGGAAAAATCAAACCAAGATGTGAAATTGATTATTACCTAATGATATGTGTATAAACTTCAAATATGCAGTCATGTTTCTGTTGTAGTGATTCTTGGTTGTAACGCTTGTGTTTCCGGGCTTGCCACTTTTAGCAATGTAATAGTCTAGGTTAACCTTTGTAACCCGTTTTGAAATAATAAGATTGTATTATTTGAGTATTATGTGTTTTGTGCTTAAATGCCTAATTATGTGGTTTGATTAATTAAGAATAAAAATAAGCGTCAAAATTTAAGTGTAAAATAAACTTAATATCTTTGAATAATGTTGTAGTAGTTGAAACGAGGTTTCCGAATATATATAGAACGCCCAAATCTGACTTCGTATGAGGAAGTTATGATTTATCGAAGTTTCGGCTTAGCGGATTGCAACCTGTTTTACTCGATTTGAGATCGAGCGGTTTTTAGCCGAAGCAATCTAAACGAGGATCGAAGGTCTCGTTGTTGGTATCGAAGCGATAAAAAGTTAGGCGAGAACGGACGTCAAACGAAGAAGTTATGAATTTATAACGAAGTTTTTCTGTCGCGGCCTATTAAAAATAAATAATAAAAATAAAATCAAAATTAGCCGACGAAGTCTAAACGAAAGTTGTAGAGCGTAGTCTCACCTTCGCGTGGATATAAAGAACGTCGAAAACGGAGTTCGTATGAAGAAGAATGAATTTCCGAAGTTTATTAAATAATTTATATTTAAATTTAATCATTAATTCCGGTATTATCCGAAGAGGAGTCATCGGACTCATCCGAAGTACGCCCCGCGTACTCGTGTACGCCCCGCATACTCCGAAGGTGTCGACACTCGCAGCAAGTGGCTTCGGATACGTAAGTAGTGATGTTTTTCGGACCAGTACGCCCCACGTACTCCGAGGCTCCAGCCTCCTATAAATAGGATGCGAGGGCAGCCGACCCAATTGCCAATTTCCTCTCTTCTCTCTCCCGTTTTGCAACGTTTTGCGTGCCAGAAATATCCCGAAGCCCCAGTATTATTCCCGAGCCCCGAAGCAAGTCCCGAGATCCCGAAGATCCCAAGAAGTGCGGTTCCCGAGTCGACGCTCTGCCCGCGAGAAGTTCGATTTTTGAAGAGATCTTCCAGATCTGCTGAGGATTACTACTTCTGCAAGTCGTAGTACTGTCTGATCATCTTCTGATCAAGTGAGTGTATACTACCTTTCATAAACACGATAAAAATACAAGTATGGTTTGAGTGTATTAAGTATATTGTTGTTTATATGTGTGAATGTGTACTCACTTTCTTCTAACTCATAGATATGATTTATTCTCTATGAGATACGTGTTATGTGTGTGTGTGTGCCTCATCTGTTATGTGAAATATGTGTTGATTAAAGCATGCTATACAGGTTTTTAAACTATGTATACAAATGTATATTTTTATCTACTAATATGTTGGGTAGAACATGGGTAGATAGTTGGTGTGTAATAAACATATGAGAGGCCTCGTTGTTGTTTGATGTAGTCATCTAGCGGAGTTTAGATGACGACCATGGACTTTTCTAGATAGTCTTGTGGAAACATTAGCAGGTTCGCCACCTGTAGGTGTTAATGAACTTGGGTGTTCATTCGCTGTACTCCATCCCCCTCATGGTTGCCTTATTTGACTTATATTGCTGAGGTACCCCCGAAGCATGTGTTGTCGCCCGATGAAATATTCTTAGACTAGGTCCCTTATGTTAGCTGTCTTAGGGACATTAAAGTGAGAATAACGGGAATGGGTAATTGGGTTATTGTTGGTTGGTGAAAATTAAATATGATTATTTATTGTGGGTTGAAAACCCTATATGCTCACCAGGCTCCCAAGCCTGACCCACTCAGTTTTATTTGTATTACAGTAAGTGGCGCAAGGGCATGAGATGGATGAACCATCAGTTGTTTTGATTACAAGTCTGTATATGTATATATTTGTTGAATGACTTGTAATGTTATCGTTTATGTTTATTGGTCTGTATCGGAACATGACACCCCGAGTTTTGATTATAATGAAAATACATTTCTCTTATGAAATGCTTTGGTAAACATTGTTTTATCATGTTTTGTTTTTGGGAACAAATTCCGCAACTCTTTCAAATCAAAAGGATTTACTCTGAAAATATTTTAAAAGCATAAATGAAAATCGGTCTTTTCTGGCCGAGATTTTGGGGATGTCACATTGGTGACCATGGGGTGAGAACCCGACAAAAGGATAGGTACAACAGTGGTAATTGGAGGGCTGGAAGCTTCTGAAATTAATTATTGAAGATACGATGGCGGTAGAGTATGTAATCAGGAAAGAGGCGGAGAAGCGAGGTAGTAGAAGATGAGACACGATAATGGTGGATAGGGTAAATCTCCCAACGGTGTGTTATCCTACCAAAGCCGTAAACCCAGACCAAGAAATTGAATTCACCCTCCTCCCAACCTCTCTCTCTCTCTCTCTCTCTCACATTCTGTCTCTTGGGCTTTGGGACACTAATTGACTCGATTAGGGGAGAAGTTGTTAATTAAGAGAACGGTGGTTGGAAGCATCCAAACTTCTAGAATCGGTGAAGGGTTGTCGATATCTTTCAAATTAAAATAAGGACACAAATGCAAAGAAACGAAACTAAATTTGGTGGAAAAAAATATTAAGTGGGCAAACTATATTGTTGATAAGGTACGTTACAGTTAACATTATATAATAATAATAATAATAATAATAATAATAATAATTAATGGGAAAAATGCCTACTCTATTCTAGTTTTACAAAATCTTATCAATATTAACATAAGACATTGGGAAATCTTATCAATGTAATATATGCTCTATACATTGACGTTTATTCATACCTTTACGTCCCAAAAATTAAGAATAAAAAACTTTCATTTTTAAATTAAATAAAATTGCAATCCAAAACAACATCATAAACCAAAGTGGAACAAAGGGTATCAAATACATCATGAAACATCAGAGTAATCATAAAATAGGGAACGAGGTGGTGTGTACACTCGAATAATCCCATGCTCTTCCCTTTCGAACTAGAAGTACTTGAAACATAAACTAAAAATTGTAAGCACAAAGCTTAGTGAGTTCCCCAAAATACCACATACCATACATAATAAACACATAATGGGCCCCGCTCGGTATACATATTTGTTTGTCAGCAGGCCCCGCCTAGCATCGGGCCCTACCCGGTATACATATAAACATATAATCATACAAACACATGCGATAATCACAAAGATTAGAGAATACAATACAGTTACTGGGCTCCGGCCATGTTTGGCCATGCCCAGTAAACATACACGTACATAACACATGCAAGAGTCATGCATACATCTAGCAGCCTAACATAATAAACCTTGGGTCGGCATTGATGCCTTCGGCCTGCTAAGCACAATAAGGAAACCCACCTCTAGCTGTTGAATCTCTCGAATGAATATGTGATTATTGGCCTGGAAAATCCCCGTGCTATCAAAATCAATAACATCGAATTATTAATTGGATTTCGACCCATAACCAAAAGTCTAAGCTATTTGGCCCATAAAAGGGTAAAAGACCATTTTACCTTTTATCTAATTCGGCCCAAAGCCAAGGCCCAACTCAACTATTCAAAATGCCTAAATCCTAAAGCCTAATCTATGGCCCATTCTTCCAAATTGGACCCAAAATCCATCATGGCCTAATATCCAAGGAAGCCCAACAAGCTATCTCCAAGCCCAAAACAGAGGTATAATGGCCCAACCATGCCCAAACTAACAAACCTAACTATGGCCCAATATCGAGGACGTTAAGCCTAAAAGCCCATATGCTGAGTACCCGGGGCGTACTCAGCTCGTACGCTTAGCGTACTCCATCTGGGGCTAGTACGCGCAATGTACTAGCTGAGTGCGCCATGCGTACTCCCCAATGTGAAAACTTACTCTATTAAGCACTTAAACCGTTAAGCCCTTTCTCTAAACTCTCAGATCTGGTCCATAAGGATGACTTATCACGTAAAGTTGGAGACTTTACATACATGCATGCTTAATGGGATTCAAGAGATCAAAAAGAGCTTAACAAAGGTCTTAATACATGCATGGATCAAAATACTCCATAAAGTTAACATTTTTTTGAACATAGGGACTAAATGGAGCTAAGATCTAGCATCCATTGCTTATGGAGTAGATCAAAAGCTCACCTTTAACACAAAAGACTGAAAAGTGCACAAAATACACCATAAACTAAATCTAACATATATGATTATCAAAGTGTAAGATTTTTACCTTAAAAAGCTTGCAAATGAGAACCTAACCCTAGATCTACAAGCTCAAGCCACTCCTCCAAATGTTCCTCTTCTTATTCTCCTTTACAAACCACCAATAAACACTGTTTCAAGCTCAAAACTCACCAAACCACTCTAGGGTTTCGAATTGAGGGAGTATGGAGGTGGAGGCTGGTCTAAAATGTCTAAGAAATGAGTTGAAGTCATTTAAATAGGGCACAAACCCTAAAAAATAGTGTTTGTCCCATCCTTGTGTATGCCATATGTACTACACGTACGCCTTGCTTACATGGGTGGAATCCGTGACCATCAAAAGGCTAGTACGCTAAGCATACTAATAGAGTACGCCCCTATACTAGCAAGGGATCAGATTGATAACAAATTAACATTTAAGGACTAAAAGAGAAACTTACCCAAAACTCGAATGTTATACATACTGAGTGTCGGAAAGAGAGTAGTCCGACAGTTTGAAATATAACAAACTTTTAACTTTGTTCACTATTACTCATTGATTTCTTTTTTGATTTACCCATGAATTATTTAAAATTGTTACATTTTATCCTTATAACCGTCTACAACTGGTTATAATGGTAAAATTTGAACAATTTCAAATAACTTTTGGATAAATCAAGCACGAAAAAAATTCCGTAACTAAATTTTTTCATTGATATTTACTAGGGGTGAGCAATATCGAGCCCGAAAATCGAAAAACCGACCAAATCAAAACCCAATACCAGACAAAAACCAACAGTTTAGGTATGAGTTTTTTAAAAAGACATATTGGGTTCGGTTTCTGTTTTAGAAAATGTAAAAACCGATAAAAACTAAATCGAACCAAATTTATAAAAATGTATTTTTTTCTATACAAATTGTATATGTATATATTTATTTCACAAAGTGCAAAGTGCAAAGGAGTTGTGGGACACTATTGAATCAAAATACCTGGCTGATGATTCTTCTAGCAAGAAGTTCCTAGTTAGTGATTTTAATAACTATAAAATGGTTCATTCAAGATCTGTCATAGAAGAATACAACGAATTCCTTGCCATATTGGGTCTATTCAAACTGCACAACATGAATATGGATGAAACCATTGATGTGTCAAGTGTAATTTACAAACGTCAACCATCATGAAAATACTTCAAATATAATCCAATAACATCAAAATGAGGAATTGGCGATGGTTCAACTTGGTAGTCATTTGTGCATTGAAGAATCCCTTCGTGTGCAAGTGAGTGGCAAAAACAAAGGAAAAGTTGAATCTGGACAACCCTCAGTTCATGTGGTTGAAAACAAATTAAGAAATACGAACAACAAAGGACATAGAAAACAAAAACAAGAATATATCCCAAATAATTCCAACAAAAAAAAGGGAACTGGCTTGTTGGAGGTTCTTCAAAGTTGGACATTGCAATCGTAATTATAATGTGAATCTTGGCAACAATGGTGTTGGAAATAGTGGAGCCAATGGAAGTATAAATGGGTACAATGACTAAGTGAAAGAAGGTCGGTTTATTACTAACCTTGATAATTCTATTAAGAATTATGCTTATTATGTTTCACTTATTCCTGAATCATTCTATGTATAGGATGATTATGTTGCTTGGTGGATCGATTCTGGTGCAACAAATCATGTATGCAAGAATGAACGGTTGTTTGAAATATTAACACCACTTAAAGATGGATATGTGTTGCAAATGGAAGACGATTAATTTAAACTTATTTATGGTGTCAGTGTCGTTTGTTTAGATTTTGCTTCTAGAAAAATCTGTTAAACTTTTTGATGTCTTGTTTGTTCCTAAGATTTGAAAGAATCTTGTTAATGGTAGTTGTTTGAATTCTGATGGTTATAAACAAGTTTATGAATCGGATAAATATATCCTATCTCGAGGTGGAATGTTTATTAACTTTGGGCGTGTTTGGCATGTAGTTTTTGGAAGCGTTTGGGAGCTTCTAGCTTTTAGCTTTTGACAAAACGCTGTAGTTTAAACAAAAAGCTTCGTTTGACAGTACGAGCGTTTAGCTTTTAGTTTTAACAAAACGCTCCGATTCTAAAAGCTACTTCATGTAGCTTTTAACAAAACGCTCCGGAGCTTTTGAAATCAATTTCCATAATTACCCTTAAAAATATATTTATATATATATTTTTTATTTTTAATCAATTGTCTTTTTATGTAATTTTATATATTTCAAAAGCTTCCAGCTACTTTTGTCAAACATTCATATAACAAATAAAAGCTACAGCTTCCCGCTACCAGCTACCAGCTACACGCTACCAGCTACCCGCTACTAGCTAACCGCTACACGCTTCCAGCTAACAGCTACTTTTGCCAAACACACCCTTTGAATATTTGAATAATAAAATGTTTCGTTTGAATGTTATTGATAAATTGTTACTTATTCAAAATTCTACTTTTGTGTCATCTTCTTCATCTAAAATTGATGACGTTATGCTTTAGCATGCTAGATTGGGTCATGTTAATTTTAGAAAGATGCATGAAATGTCAAAAAATGGTCTAATCACACCATTTGACATGAATCTATAAAAATATAAAACATGCATGCTTAGAAAGGTTACAAAATAGTCCTTTCCCAATCTTACTAGAAAATTGGCTATTTTGGAATGTGTACACATTGATTTGTGTGATTTCCACTCTACTCCATTCTTAGGAAATAAAATGTATATTGTCACGTTCATTGATGAATGTACTTGGTTTTGCTATGTGTAATTGCTTAATGTTAAAAATGAAGCATCTGAAAAGTTTAAAATATACAAAATTGAGGTGAAATTGCAATTGGGCAATCTCGTTAAATGTCTTAGAATTTCATCCCACATACTTTTAAGTTTCGTGTAATATGCATATATGATCATGTCTCCATATTGTATAGCCCCGCAAATCTAATGATGGACATGCAAGCAGTCCCGCTTATGTGAAGGCTTAGCCAAGTTTGAAGCCTCTCGAATGACTCAGCTAGTTTACTAGACCCTCTATCCGACCCCCTATCAAGTAAGGAAAGCTAGGTTGTATGACTTCCTGCCGGTCTTTGAAGCTATTAACTAATCTCTAGGGCAAGTAGGACTAGTCTTTATAACGTTTCTTCTCAGTTCATATGCCTAGGGTGCATTTTCTTTTCCAAATCGTTTTTAGAGGTCTTGCCATATGTCACAAGCCGTAACAACATACTTAACAATGCTCTTGATCTCTTTCTCAATAACATGAACTCTCCAACTACCCACGTACCATCGCATTACTTCTTTTCCAATTCATTAAATCGACAGATTTTTCCTCCAACATAGGAATTTTGGCATTAACGAAACCAATCTTGTTTTTAGAAAACAATGCATTGGTCATCTTGTTCTGCCAATCAGTGTAGTTACCGTTATGGAGTAAGTTTTCTCCAACAAAATTCTAGCCAAGATGATTAGCGGATTTAAGGAAGTAAGGAGACGTGATATCAGCGGTCGTCCTTGTCGAAGGCAAACCAGGATCAGCTCTCGTCATAGTTTAGATAATTTCGGCTAGGATTTCCAAGTTAACTCTGTTACCATGTGAAATTTGATAGAGAAAAACCAGGAAACAATTTTGTATTTCATAATAATCAAAAACTAATTACACTATCTTTATATACTAACCTAGAAGGAAGGATAAGAACTAAGTAATTCAAAAAAAGATATGTATATCTCTAAAGACTATTCTAAAACGACCAGGTTTCAAATTCCAACACTATTATACATAAACAGTTTTTGGACAACGATACACAAGATTCTACTCCTTGTTTTGTTAACATTCTTAGGCTATGTTTGGTGCGCCACAACTAGCTGATAAGCTAGCTTATTTTTCGAGCTTTTTTATGTTGTCATGTTTGACAAGCCAAAAAGTAGCTTTTAAGCTAGCTTTTTAAAAAACTACCTAGACTAGCTTTTTAGGAGCTTTTTTAGAATTTTCCAAATATACCCCTTAATTAATTATTGGAAAACAATTTTTAATTTTCTGTAATTTTATATCTTTCAGCTAGTTTTATCAAACATTATTTTTTATCAGCTAGCTTTTTTATTTAACATGTAGTTTTTCAGCTGTCAGCTAGCTTTTCAGCTACTACGTAAAACATAGCCTTAAAGTCACAAGATTTCACGTCCGACACAACTAACAAAATTAAATCGAGTAGTTATATCATCACTTTTGAAGTAACATATACAATAATACGGCACACATGCCAAAAATGCCTTAATTAATGACGAATAGGAATAAAAACGTAAGGAATATATGCAAAGAAGGATCCTGATTGAGAATAATGAAAAAGGGAGATAAAGGAAAAAGATCATGAAAAGCACTTCACTATGCCATTGCCGTAACGAAAACAAGAAGCCAATAACATATGATAAAATTTAGGCTCTTCTTCTCCAATTCAAGGATATATATTTTATGTCCATATACGCACGTTGATCTAACTTTATGGGTGGTCGCTTTATGTGGTAAATTCACATTCACATCATTTGAATATTTGTCTCAAAAAGGTGATTCTTGAGAACTTTTAGGATAAGGCTGTCTAATTCTTTGAAGAATTTCGGAATAACAATATACTGGAAAACCATGGTGTCTATTAAATCAATGCAGATGGAATATAGTGGAGGTAAATAAATCGAAGAAGACAGGATTGTTGTCAGACTTCCCTTTTACACTATTAAGATTTTATTTCTTAAAGTAACTTTCAAATGTTATCCTTTTTGCTTACTTTTTGACGTCGATGGTTTTTGTTTGCTTTTTTGTTGCATATTATAAAATATAAATTTCGACCTGGATATAGAGAGTGCAACCAATTTTAATAGACAATCTTAAAACTAATCTTTTTATTTAAAGCGGTTTCTTAAATAATAAATATATTGAATTTCATTAGACGTGCATTATCTCAGTAACATACAGCACAAAATGGCTAGTTTGTGCAGCAAAAAAAAAAAAAAAAAAAAAAAAATTAATACCGTTATTAACTATATATATATGCATCTATAGAGTAACATACGAAGACCAACAGATGAAATCAATAAAATTTATACTTGATAAATATTAGTTTATAACCCATGAAACCAAAAAAATTAATTAAATTTTTATAATACAAATTTATAATTATTAATCAATTATTTTAAATAAGTCATTTTAAATAAATTATTAGTTAAGAAATATATCAAAAATTTAAAGTTATTATAACTTCAATTTATCATATAATTAGAAAATATAAATTTGAATTTTGAGATAAATTGCTTAATATATCTACATGACACATGACATAATATTAATGAGGAGTTATACTAGAGTAACACTTGGTAAAAACAGATTAAAACTATTCCTTTATTTGAATTTTGAGATAAATTGCTTAATATATCTACATGACACATGACATAATATTAATGAGGAGTTATACTAGAGTAACACTTGGTAAAAACAGATTAAAACTATTCATTTATTTGAATTTTGAGATAAATTGCTTAATATATCTACATGACACATGATATAATATTAATGAGGAGTTATACTAGAGTAACACTTGGTAAAAACAGATTAAAACTATTCATTTATTAGAATAAAGATTATTAGTCAATCAGATTATATAAATAAATAAAAGTTTTACTATCTTATTAAATAAATTAATAAAATATTTTTTTTATCCAAATACATAAAAAAGTTTATTTATTAATGTGGATTAATAATTAAGCAACATAAATAATTACCATGAGTTTGAGTTTGCCAACTTAATCCCTTCAAATAAATTAAAATATACACTTAATGTATTTTAGCGCGTATAAGGAATATTCAATATAATAGTATTACGGTAACACTAAAAACCATAATCCTCACCTCCTCCAATAATTCTTTATGATCGACATCCACATACAAACCATAAATGATTTTTGGTAGTTTTCTTTAAGAAAAAAATCATGAGTTCGGCTTAATTTTCCTTTATTGGAAGGTTTAGTTAGTTGTCGTTTGCATTGCGCTTGTGTGTATACCAGTAAAGATGTCATAACTGTAATTATATGTTTCTACACCAAAAATCACCGTCGTCATTATCATCATAATGCCGCGGGATAAAATTCCAAACCTGTGCAACATTCGATAATCCTATTCTCAAGGTTTGAGCAATCATAAAAATGGGGGTAGAAAGAGGCTTGGAGCACTTGCAACTATTATTCGGACTAAGAATATTTAGAACGAACTTGAACGCTTGGAGAATTTTTAATATTCAAATGCCCCCAAGAGATGAAGCGAGTATAAATGAAACAAACTTGTCCTTAGATCTTACATGGAATACCAAAATACTAGCAACGAAAACGAAAAGGAAAACTAATTAAGGGACAAGAAAGACATCGGAAAAGAAGACGACGTGTGGGAGAATCCTCCGCGTTGGGGTGGGTTGGCTGTGATAGTGGGATGTCAAGTTTTAGGGTTTATGTGCATGTATAAGTTATCACGTTCCAATTTCAAAAGGTTGTGGGTGACGCCCATTTAATTTTTAAAAATTATAATTGATAAATATATTAGGGAAAAAATATGATAACAATATAGTCATTTTATATTAGGTATGGACTAAAATAAGAAACAAAACTAAACAAGAGGTATGGTCCGGATGAACAAAAAGAATAGGACTAAACACACATTAACCTAATTAACAATAGTTACCTTTCGTGTAATTTACTCTTTGTTATATTCTACGGATATTCTATTCTAAAAGAGAACACAATTTTCCTTCAAATTTGTTTTCTAATCTTTAATTAGAGCATTTTCAATAGGAGGTTTTTTCATAATTTATTTTTATGCATTTTTTTAAATGAGCATTTAATAGCATTGGAGATGAAAACATTTTTTTTTATTTGACAACTTAATAAATATTGAATCGTCAATATATTTTCACAAATTCAACATGTAACACCTTCTAATTTAACAATAGTTCTATTTAACCCTTTCACTATAGCTTAGTTTTAAATATATTTTTATTTGTTTACAAATTAATTATTTTTATTAAAAATTTAATAACATCTTCTTTATAAAATATAGTTTTTATGATGATAATATTATTAAATGTTTTTATTTTGCTTTTATAACTATAACTTAATATTTTTTTATTTTATTTACATAAATATTGAATCAATATATTAGTATTAATTTATATATTTGTATTAAATAATTTGTTTTGTTTAAAAAATAGACTAATTAAATGAGAAGGTTTTTAAAATATTTTAAAAAGATAAGGATAAATTAATTAAATTTAACCAAAAAAAGCTATTTAAATAAGTTTACCATTGGAGTAGTGTTTTATCTACATTTTTATTTATAATGTAACTATTGGAGATGATTTTAGTTTAACTAGATGTTTCCAATTTTAATTTTCAGAAATTTTAAAATCCTTCCCAAATTAGCTATGTATAATTGATTTTGTAAGCTTTTTGGAGACATTTTGAAATTAATAAACACATTTCCTTTTCAGTTTCATGAACTATTCATTACTCTAAATTCCGTCCAGTGTCACCACATAATTACAAGAATGAGACTAATAATTCCAGAGCCATCTTTTTTCCCCAGTTTGATTAGAATTGGCCGAGAAGGCTTGTGGTTTTCAAGAAATATGTGGTGTGGAATAATTTGGGAGAAGGCGAGGGAGAAAGAAACTTTGTGTATGAAGAGAAACACATGAAAGGATTGATGATCGAAGATTCTGAGCTGATATAGAAAGAGAAGGTTTTTACTTGGAAATTCTGTAGGAATTAAATTTGATTTCTGGTAATGGTTTTTAGTTTTGTAGTGTCCAACACAACTTACTACCATTCTAAATGTTTTTGCATAATAAGTTTAGAATTACTAGCTATATATTTTAATGAATAACTTTTTTAATTACGAGGCTTTGGCAAAAGAAAAAAAAAAAAACTCTAAACAAATGTCTTAATTTGAATATAAGTATATAGACAAACAACATGCTACCAACAAGGAAACTAGCATAATTCACAAAGCCAAAAAGCGTACATGATCTTTTCCCAAATATATAAGACCAACGTGAAAGAACGTGAAATTCATAAAACAACACGATGGGTAAATAAAAATAGTAACCCAAATCACCACAATCGAAACTGCAATCTAATGAGTGTACATGAGACAACAACAAGGAACACAATGGAAAAAACTACTGTCATGAGTGTCACCATGAAACTTCCATCTCCATAAGAACTGCAAAATCGGAAAATGACAGGAAGAATTTAACCGCTAGTACCGAGGCACTTCTTGATCAGGAGCACTTGGAGATACACCTAAACACGAGGATAATAATAAAATTTTACCTAGTAGGATGAAGCATGTTCAGGTTAAACATGTAGCCTAGTTCGTGAATTAACAAGTTTTGTCATTGAGCAGATTAACAAAAGTCCACCATAGTTATTACTCAGACTCATGTAGGGTTTTTTTCTTTTCTGAGTATTGAAAAAAAAAAAAGGAAGAAAGAAAAGTCATGCGTCAGTGGACAATCCTCTGGTTCATGAAGTTCATATAGCTAGTTGCAAGTTGTTAACAAGATCCGTTGATGTCATGAAGAAGCCATTCGTCTTCTGTAAAAATCAGGAAAGACGAATGAGCATTAAATATTTGGTAACCGAATCAACATAAAATTATCGCTGAAGTTATATTTTTAGAAAAATTAACAACTTAAATTCCATATTTAATTAGGTTATACCCAAGAATTCAATAAAATACATACCTTAGCAATTATGGTGATAACAATAGTGGTACTTGCAAATGGCAAAGTGCTGCTACTCGTGATTGAAAGGCCAAGCTTCTCCATCTCGTCAAACACTTTGACTAATGACACATAGTTCTTCAGGCAGTAGATTCGTACTATAACACTGCTTCCTGACATCCTCACTTCGATCTCTGGATTGTAAGGACTTCGTATTTCTCCAAAATTTGCTTCATCAGAAGACCAAGAACCATCATCATTGCTACAACTAAGCTTTGATCTCTTGACAATCGGTTGCATATTTATTCCCTTCATGTCTGATAATCCCTCAAGTTCCTTCACGCGACCTTGAAGTTCTTGTATATAGCTAGATGCGTCTTCTAAGATAGCTGCTTTATCCATCTACAATAATTTATTGCTATGTTAGGGCATCGTAAGAAATATATAGTTCTGATTATCAGTGAGATGAATATTATACCTTCTTCAGGCCAGGAAGTAGAGCAGACAAAGAAAGAAATCTTCGGGCTAACTTTTCTCTTCTCTTCCTCTCAGCCAGCATATGGTCTTGAAGCTGAATTCGATTCCTGATCACAGTTGTACCCTTTTTTGTTCCAGTTGTGCAACCCAATGAATCGCTTAAAAGGATGAACTCATCTTTAGGTTTTTGATCTCCGAATGATATAGTAAAAGTGTTGGGAATATTGGGAAGGGGCTTTGGCTTTGGTTTTTCATCAGTTGGAGTATAGTTGTTGTTAATATCGTTGATGCTTTTATTATAACTATGCAGCGTATTGATATTGGTTGTTTCTTTGATGATCGATGGAGATTTAAAACCTTGATCTGGAAAAGATGGGTTCTTGCTGTTGCTTTCTGAGGAAAATGAATCAAGACTGAAGTCTGCTACCACGTAATAAGGTCTAATCATCTGAAGCTGATTGACGAATCCTTGATCTTGTATTTCCTAAAGTACAGGTTCACGAACATATGTAAATTAAATGTAATTAACAAGATATAAATATATGTATGCATATATATAACAACTATATATATGTGCCCGAATATGCTTGCTTACCAGTTCCGATAGCCATGGTGACGACGTATCCATTACTGCAATATGTGATTGTTACGTATGCTTAGCTCCTAGCTCGGCTGCAAGTACAGAAGGACTTTTCGTTGGATCTAATACTGAACTTTACATTAGAAGAAAATATGCTGCCATTAGAAAAAGTAAGACTGAAAAATACATAAATGGTACCTGAACATATGCTAAAGTTACGTATTTTCACCATTGGAAAGGTTTTGAATTTTAAATCCCCTCATTTTAAATTTGTAGTAGTATACATCTCTACTCGCTCTTCAACTTACCTACTACCATATATAATAAAGAACAAGTTGCGTTCTAAGTTATGCAATAATATTAGACATTTGTTAAAATAAATTTGTTTTTTTTTTCTAATGTGGAAATATTATGATTGGTTTGTGCATGCATATGGCACTACTACAAAATGATTCGCACGAGACTTCGCATATAACCCCGTTGTGGGGGATTTTAGAGGGAAAAAATGCTAATATTTAAACACTTTATAGCATATTTTGGGAGTCATCAAATTAGGTTAAAAGTAACTTGAAAATTGACGATCCAACGGATACGATTTGAAGTAGTTAAATCAATTGTTGTCAAAATCGTGATCGTGATCGTAGGATCATACGATCCTAGGTATGAAAAATGATCCGATCGTAAACGAATTGTATTTGGGGTAGAATCGCAGGTAGGATCGTAGGATCGAGATCCGATCCGATCCTACCTTCCCTTGATATTTTTTTCAAATGAAATTTTTTTACCACATTATGTCTTTTACCGTTTATTATTTTATGTTGTGACTTATGATTAATATTTTGAAGTTTTATAACTTTTGAACAAAAAATTGAATGTTTGAAATATTTTTCATGATTAAAAATTAAAAATTAAAATTGTATTTTATTTTGTGGATCTTAGGATCCCGATACTGATTTTACGATCCCGATCTTACCAACCTAAAAACGATCCTACATAGGATCTCGATATTGACAACCTTGGTTAAGTCTATAATAGAATACCATGTGGCCTTCTAACTACATTTAACTGGGTTGGTTCGAGAGATAATCGGGTTCAAATGGATCGGTTCAAGAGAAAATCAGGTTCAAATGGATCGGTTCAAGAGAAAATCAGGTTCAACCGAATTGATTTATCTATAATCTAATTTTTTTTTTACTAAAACCAACTTAAAGGTGGAGTAAAGCCGGTCTAAAACACAACAAACATCATTGTGTGAAATTGTGAAAAAAAAACATTTATACTCATTTGGATAAGCACGAAGTTTATTGAATTCCCCAAAATACCATATATACCACAATACATATACATGCATACAAATGACTCACTATCTACTAATAATATGTGTATTTTAGAGTTACGACCCAACAATTTCGTCTTGAACATGGCTCTTCGTGTACTTACGATCTACATGTCATTTCGTCAACACGGGTCTATGTGTGCTTACGGCCTACACGTCATTTTGTCAACATAGGTCAATGTGTACTTACGGCCTACACGCCATTTCGTCAACACGCAGACCTATAGGCTCTTGGCCTCTTTAACCGTTCGCCATCATCCCCTAACTAAGTCTTTAATTACAACAATTACTCTACCAGTTTACACTTAAGCGCATAGAGACTAATTTATCAGCTTTACTCTATTAGTTCTTTATCCCAACATACATGGACATGTATTCTAATATATAGTATAGTGAGATAACTTACCTAGACAGTTACTCAGACAACTGATAGATATTCCTCCGGCATAACGGGTAACGGGTCTAACATGTATTAACCTAGATTACTATAGCTTAAGAGTTCCTATGACAATCTGGTAATGAAAGTTAGATCCATCACTAATCCTAATGAATAGCGAGAGTTCTATCAAATAAGGATTAGTCAGGCCAAACAATCGAGAGACAAGATCATTTCGATGTATAGCATTTTTGAAATCCAACAACAAAGCCAACGTGACCATTCTAGATATCTCTCCCGTAATTAGATCAATCAACATTATAACTGAAATTACTAATAAATCATATTTATACATTCATAACAACGTCTATGAATATATATATAAACAAACTACACTTAAAGCATAGTAAGTATACCCTAAATTACAGTGAGTTTCTAATGAAACCTGAAGATTGCACTGGCAGAACTCCAACCAAGAGTTTCTATTAGCCGAGCCTAGATGCCCAGAGCTTCGGTAAACTAAGATACTCTGAATTCCAAAGAAAGACCTCAAAATCGGCCTTTAGAAGTTGAGAGAAAGCTTAGAAATGGTGTGGAGAAAGAATTAGTAGATGAAAGCAATTTGTAGGAAAATTCGGGATGCACACCGTGCACATCGTCAGGTACGCCCCGTTCACTTGGTTAGGGGTGCTAACGTGGCGTCTTTTAGGTGGTGACACGTTTCGGCAAGCTGGTGGTGTGTCAGTGCGTGTGTCTACGCATGCAATTTAGCAAATTTTCAAAAATTCATATATTCTTCATACGAGCTCCGTTTTCGACGTTCTTTATATCCACGTGTAGCTATCGACGAGATATAGAAATTTCATTTAGACTCCGTTAGCCAATTCTCACCTTATTTTTAATGCTATATTTTTAACAGGCTTAGACTGTTAAAGCCCATACAAAAATCATAACTCTCTCATACGATATTCGTTCTTGACTGCCTTTATATCGACGGATAGGTATTGACGAGATATTCAACTCTTATTTGGATTGTTTTTCCTGACTATCATCCGATCTTAATTTCAATTTCTGTGTCGCACACTGCTACGCTGAAACTTTTAAAAATCATAACTTCCTCATGCAAAGTTAGATTTGAATATTTTCTATATGCACGAGTTTTCTTTTTCGATTACTACGACTTTCATCAAGACTATTTATCCTAAATAGTTATCTATCAGAACGTTTAGTTACTTAACTGATCGTTTATACTATAAGGCAAAAATGGGATGTTACAACTCTCCCCCAATTATAAAGATTTCGTCCCCAAAATCCTACTCCTAATGCACCTTAAGATAATTCCTATACTATCCTACTGGGGTCTCACGAGATCAACTTAGGATCTAGCCGATGTTGCTGCATCGAATTCATCCCTCCGTACCTATTTGGCTGTAGAACTTCGTTTTCTACCTTATACGTTCTCCCACAATCCTCACGAAGTCTTCCAAAACCAGGAATTCGTTGGTCTGGAATTCGAAAATTTACATGTTACGTTTGACGATCGGCTAGACTTGAAATGTCCACTGGTTATGAGGTGATTAACTATGGAATTTTGTCTATGACATACTATCAGAATACATTTTTAGTAACATGCCTCTAAAAGACTTATGTTATATTGTTAAAATGCACACGAACGTAGATGATAAAGAGTTTCTTTACCTAATTCAGGTGTTCCAACATCCTGAATTTTAACCAAAACTACTATAACGGGTTTACTTGCTTGAAAACACTAGAACGAATACTCTAATTTTGGAAACAAACTCAAAATAAGGCTTCTTTATCTTCCAACCTAGTAGATTATTTGAACACTAGGTCTCCTAATATCCCCCTCACAAGATACATTACATATATCAAGGTGTAACTGTGGTTCGAGTAATTCGTTTACGGTACGTCGTGGCACTTATCTAACTCCTATGATTTTGATGCCAGATCGCTCTTGTCATCACCCCCCCCCCCTTCCCGAGTCTTGAAGACTCACGATAAACCCTTCGGTGGTCTTAGTGACTCACAACCATTGGCCGACTATCCTAAAGGAACCTAATCATCCTCCTTCCTTGATATCTATTAACACAACATATATATCTTTGCTTTTTAACTTTCGAGACTATAATTTATTTAGAGGTCCTTAATCTACATTGTATAAAATTCTAACTGTCGCCCTATGTCAATCTTTAAAAGTTGAAATTCGATCCTGGTTTTCTATTAATTCTTACGCTTATTGACTAAAGGAATAACTAAACTAAACATGTAGTCTACCATGAAGCCTTAAATAACATTGAAGTATTACCATATGCTTAATGGGCATAGACCTTTTCGAATGGTTTCCTCCTATGGTTCTATAATCTTACTTACGAAAACACTCTATCCTTTTGATGTCGATCCCACTGTTAAAATCCTTTGTCATCGGTTAACTGAATTCTTACTATGGTTGAAATCAAATCTTTAGGTTTGGTGTACCCCTTGATTACTTGACGCTCTCTATGGAAAAGTATGCTTACCTATTGGATTCTTGATCCTCTAATGCGAGGATAAGTCCTACATCCTCGAAGGCACAAACCTATATGGTTTTCTTGTCTATCTAAGCCGCACCTGAGAATTTTGAAAAATAAATCCGATCACTTATTTGGAATGAAAGACTAACCTTTCCTCGAGAAGCAAGAAACGCATAGCCTATGGGTAATTTAACGGAAGACTTCCTTCTTTTGTTACCCGCTTAACGAAAAAGAAACTAACAACTTCCACGTACTCGTGTTGCTACTCTCATGTACCTTAACATTGAAATCGAAAGTCGAACAACTTTTCACACTTTCTCCTTAAGAGTTGGTTCTCCCCCACTTGGATTCGTCCCATCATCTGTTGCTGCTCGTAACTAGCCGAAGTATAAGTTGGTCTTGCTTACACAAAATGTAGCTCCTTAGGACTTTGAAGAAACTCATGGTTGTCATATCTAATGACCTTTGACATTCTCTTCAAAGTGATACTATGTTTGCCTACCAATAAGGGTCTTCTTGCAAGGCACGACCAAAACATGATAAGGTCATGACAAGCAGAATTTTGCTTGAAACGTACTAACTCACACATATAACTAATTAATATAACGGGGTATCCTAATGTAATCAAACTACTAACAACTGGTGAATCTATATTCCCAAGAATCTTTATTGAGTGATATCGATAATAACATATGATCCTATAGGGTCACACCTTTATCAAGTTGACACATTTTGTATATTTATTATTAATATGACTATAATAAATAATATAAATTTTGTACTTAATTGGGAATAATTTTTGTTTTATGAAAATAATAATTAATAGAGAGTATAACTAGTTATTATATCATATGGTATAATAAAATAAGTTATATGCAAAGTTTTGGATACTTTGGTTAAACATGATTAAGTTAATGAGTTAACATACCATGGTTAATAAACTATAAGACAATTTTTCTCTTCTTTCTTAAGCATGGCCGAAAAAATATACAAGCATGTCCCACCTTTGTTCTCCATGCTTCTAAAAGCTAGTGAATACTTTGATGGGTTTTAGCCATAAGAACTTTCCTATGTGTGCATGCAAAACCCTAATGCTTGGATCTAGGCTTTCTAATTAAACATGCTTTGAATCCAAGACTTCTAATGACTAATTAGGTATAATAACAACATTGAAACAGATCTAGAACCATACCTTTGAATTCCTTGTTGATCTTGTTGTCTTGGAGCTTCTAGAGTCACAATTGTCACTCCTCTAATGGCTTACAAACACCAAATAGCAAGGAGGATGATTTGGGAGAGAGGAAAGGGGAGGAATTCGGCCAGAGGTTCTCTATTCTAGATGAAGTACCAAATTCCCTTAGCCATGGAGTCTATTTATACTTGTAGACTCCTTAAGGGTTACAACCTAAACCCTAATTGGATAATGTTCTCTTAAGGCTATCCAAATCCATTCCATAGATATCACCTTGGACGATTTTGAAGCTATCCTAGCTTCTAGAATCCGTCCATTATATATCTATATGGATTTATAGTCTAAAGTTTAACTATCAAACAATTGACAGTTTATACCCTCTTATTTAATTAATCTCTTTAAGTCACCAAATTAATTCTAATTAATACTATGACTTATATTAATCAAATCAATATATTATTCTTTATATTATTCTCATAATATATTAATAATATTTACTCTCTCTTAATAAATCATCCTATCAAGTTGCTATGGTGAAGGCAACCCAAAAGGACCATGCACAACCGGGTCAAATACTTGCCTAATATAGTTGCAGCCTTAGACACTATTCCAACAGTCTCCCACTTGGATAAGTCTAGTAACTATATGCACAAGTACAATTCGGTTTGCAATCGTAGCACTCAAAGACGCTGTCAAACTCTGATCTAATCAATCTTGTCCTTTAGATAAGGGATCATACAGTCCTCTGTTAGATATCATGCTGACAATCCTATGGAATGGTTAGTCAAGCATTTAGGTTTCTCGATCTCTGATTTATTTGGCATAGAACTTAATCGAACACATCAATTCAGTTCTGACCGGGCCCGGCACATAACTCAAATCAAATCATCGAGCGGCCGAGATATCACTTTTACCTTCTTAGATAAAAGTTACAGATAAACTTTGACTTATATGCATTTACTTTATCATTAACCAACTATACACAACAATGCATTTTATAACATCGATTTACTGATGCGTTTTCGCATTATCAATGTACAATCAATTAACAAATAACAAACCATATATCTAGGTTTTAAGACTATATGATATTATCATCTTGCGATCACCCTTTTATATCATATTCCATAAGGTGATTCCAGCAAGCGCGGGTTTGTTCCAATGCTCAAAAGTAGTTCATAAGCACTCATGAACGTTGCAGCAACCCTTTGCTATGTCTAACACCATTTAGACAATCTACACACCAATTCATGACAATCTTCATTCATATCTACTTCCAACATATGAACGATTGTGGTCAATTTGAACAATTCGATTATTCCTAATAAACTCAATTATTCTGGAAGTCAAAACATGCAAAGTGAAACAATAGTTAAACAATTAACATAAGATAGTAACATTACTCATAAATAAAACTCCTTTATTTAATAATCAAATGTTAATTACATTTATCTATTACATGTTTGTAATACTATCTAATCTATGCTAATATCATCCTTCAGCCCAATACTCCTAGCATGCTGCAAGTGCTTAACCTTACTCAGTCCCTTCGTAAGCGGATCTACTGGGTTATCTTCTGATGATATCCTCTTTACTACGTGTTGTCCTTCTTCTACACGATGTCTAATGAAGTGATATTTTCTGTCGATATGTCTTGATCTACCATGATCCCTCGGTTCCTTGGTCAAGGCAACCGCTCCCTCGTTATCACAGAAAATCTCCATGGGCTCCTTTATGGCAGGTACAACTCCAAGATCACCGATGAAGTTCTTTAGCCATATTGCCTCCTTCGATGTTTCGCTCGCTGCAATGTACTCTGATTCGCACGTTGAATCAGCTACGGTTTCCTACTTGGAACTCTTCCATGTCACTGCTCCTCCATTTAGGGTAAAGACCCAGCCCGACTGCGAACGGTAGTTGTCCCTGTCGGTCTGAAAACTGGCGTCACTATACCCTCGCACCTTCAAGTCATCACTCCCTCCGAGGACTAAGAACCATTCCTTCGTCCTCCGAAGGTACTTAAGGATATTCTTCACCGCAATCCAATGTGCTCTGCCAAGATTCCCTTGATATCTGCTAACCATGCTCAAAGCGAAGGCTACATCAGGGCGAGTAGAAGTCATAGCGTACATGATTGAGCCAACTGCGGAAGTGTATGGTACTCGGCTCACTTCTGCTATCCCAGCTTCGGTACTCGGACTTTGAGTCTTACTCAACTTGGCATTACTTTGTATCGGTAATTCTCCCTTCTTTGAGTTTTCCATACTAAAACGTTTTAGTACCTTCTCTAAGTAAGTATTCTGACTAAGTCCAATTAGTCTCTTACTTCTTTCTCTTACTATCCTTATTCCCAAAATGTAAGAAGCCTCTCCGAGGTCCTTCATAGCGAAGCACTTCCCGAGCCAGGACTTAACCTCCTGCAGAGTCAGGATGTCGTTTCCTATGAGTAATATGTCATCGAAATATAGAACGAGGAAGCTTACTATACTCCCACTGGCTTTGACATATACACAAGATTCGTCTTCGCTTCGTACAAATCCAAACTCTTTGACTTTCTCATCGAAACAAAGATTCCATCTGCGAGATGCTTGCTTAAGTCCATAAATGGACTTCTCAAGCTTACACACTCTATTCGGATGCTTCGAATCCACAAACCCCTCTGACTGAGCCATGTAAACATCCTCAGCCAACTTCCCGTTAAGGAAAGCGGTCTTGACATCCATTTTCCAAATCTCATAATCATGAAATGCGGCAATGGCTAGCATCACTCTAATAGATTTAATCTTCGCGATTGGTGAAAAGGTCTCATCATAGTCAACTCCGGGAGTTTGAGTAAAGCCCTTCGCAACCCATCGCGCTTTATATGTGTGTACGTTTCCATCCACGTCGGTCTTTTTCTTGAAGATCCATTTGCACCCTACGGTCTTACGTCCGGGCACATAATCGACCAAATTCCAAACTTGGTTATCATACATGGATTGGATCTCGCTATCCATTGCCTCTTTCCACTTTGCAGACTCCGGGCCTGCCATGGCTTCCTTATAGCTATTAGGTTCATCAAGATTACTAGTGTACCATCACTAATATATGTCTCCCCTTCGGTAGTAATATGAAAACCATAAAACTGGGGATGAACTCTAACTCTATCGGAACGTCTAAGACGTAAGGACTCGTCAATCGGTTCAACCGGAGTTTCCTCCTCGGGTTGAGTGCCAGCGGTAGAGGTTCCTTCATCTATTGACTCTTGAATCTCTTCAAGTTCGATTTGCCTCCCACTGTCTCCTTGGCTTATGAGTTCTCGCTCTCGGAAAACTCCTCTCCTCGCAACAAAGACAACATTGTCTTTCGGTGTATAGAAGAGATATCCAAAGGATGTTTGCGGGTAGCCGATGAAAATACATCGCTCACTTCAAGGTTCGAGCTTGTCGTGAGTATCTCGTCTTACGAAAGCCTCGCAACCCCAAACCTTGATGTGTGCCAACAAGGGAACTTTCCCTGTCCACATCTCGTGAGGTGTTTTGGCAACCTTCTTAGTAGGGACTCGGTTAACGATATGGGCGGCAGTCTCTAAGGCATAGCCCCAAAAAGAGATAGGTAGTGAAGCACGACTCATCATAGAGCGAACCATATCCAATAAGGTTTGATTACGCCTTTCTGCCACACCATTCAACTGCGGTGTCCTAGGAGGCGTTAATTGCAAAACTATTCCACACTCCTTGAGATAATTGTGGAATTCAAGACTTAGGTACTCTCCTCCTCGATCGGATCGAAGCATCTTGATTTTCCTGCCCAATTGATTCTCCACTTCATTCTTGAACTCTTTGAACTTTTCAAAGGTTTCTGACTTTTGCTTTATTAAATAGATATACCCATATCTACTATAATCATCGGTAAAGGTCACGTAGAAGCAGCTCCCATCCTTCGTGGCTGATCTAAACGGTCCACATACATCGGTATGTATTAGGTCCAATAGACCCTCACCCCTTTCACATGTACTTGTGAAGGGTGACTTAGTCATCTTTCCAAGTAAACAAGACTCGCATGTGTCATCTTCCCTAAGGTCGAATGACTCCAACACTCCATCCTTTTGGAGTTGGGCTATGCGTTTCTTGTTAACATGTCCAAGACGACAATGCCACAAGGATGCTTTATCCATACTAGTGGAAGAATCTATGTTCAAAACATCATTTCCTAAGTTATCAACAATCATAACAGTTTCATATATTCCATTACATGGTATAGCTTCAAAGTAAAAGACACCATTTAGATAAGCCAAAATAGAACCATTCTCATTATTAAAAGAAAATCTAAAACCTTGTCTATATAAACCATGAAATGAAATGATGTTTCTAGCCATTTCTGGCGAATAGCAACAATTTTTCAAATCTAAAAATAAATTATTCCTAAGCACTAAATTATACACTCCAATCTTGGTCACAGACGACGATCTTCTGTTCCCCATGATTAGATTGATCCTTCCTTGCTCTACATCCCTACTTCTTCTTAGTCCCTGCACATTAGAACAAATTTGGTAACTACAACCGGTATCAAGAACCCAAGAAATAGCATGATTAGAATCGTTAGATTTAATTGTGTATATACATACGAAAGATGGCTTGATCTTTCCTTCTTTGATTGCTTGCAGGTACTCTGGGCAGCTTCTCTTCCAATGTCCTATCTTGTGGCAGTGGTGGCACTCTGCCTCCTTTGGGTTAGGACAGGGCTTAGAGGGATCAACTTTGGTCCCACTAGAAGAGGCACCATCTCTGGCTTTAACCTTGCGATAGTTCTTAGACGAAGCCTTCCTCTTCTTTCCCTTTCCTTGACCAATAGCCAAGACAGGAGCAGTAGGTGGATTGGGAGTTGGTGCAACAGACTTGTCTATGAAGTTGCTCTCAGCGACCCTCAAGAGACCTTGGAGTTTGCTTAGGGTGACCTCTTCTTTGTTCATGTGGTAGGTCATCCTAAATTGGTTGCACATCGGAGGCAGAGAGTGACGCACCATGTCGATCGCCAAGTCTTCCCCAAAGTCAACATTTAACTTGCGAAGGCGGTCAACATACCTTTGCATCTTTTGCAGGTGCACGGTAAGAGATTCTCCATGACCCATCTTAGCGGAAATCATGTTGGTGAAAATCTCATAACGCTCTTGTCTCGCGTTCTGGTGGTATCTCTCCAATAAGTCTTGGTGCATCTCGTACGGGTACATGTCCTCGTAGGACTTTTGGAAATCGGAGTTCATGGTTGCAATCATGATGCAATGTAACTTCGTTGCATCTCGCTCATGAGTTTCAAAAGCGGTGATTTCAGCCGGAGTAGCGATTTCAGGGTTGATCTTCTCGAGCTTCTCATCGAGGACATACTCCTTATCCTCATAGCGAGCAATGGTGCGAATGTATCTTATCCATTCGCTAAAGTTCGTTCCATCGAAGGTGACCTTTTGGCAAAGGCTCATCAACATGAAAGAACTAGCAGCAGCGTTGTTAGCGTTCGACATCTACAAAAGAAAAAGGACAAAGATAGATTAGAATAAGAATCCCTAATTATCACCCAATAAGAAAAATTAGGGCTAGGATCCAACAATAACATGTACATACTAGAAAATGGATGCCGTAATCTAACATGCAAATAAATTGAAGGTAAGTGAATGACGATTCACTAATTCTCCATTTCAAAAACTTAACTATTAGTCCTAAATGTATTGAGAATTCCTAGGATCGGATGAGATTCATTGAAACTATTCAATGGCATGTTTAAATCTCGTTATGCCCCTCTTGTTTGTGAATGGGATACCGAGGATCACAAAGTGGGTGTAAATTACCATGCAAATTCACATGGTGCCTTCATTGTAACGATCACTTATTCAATGTGCCGGTAAACCACACACACTCCATCGAACTATGATAAACAATGAATCACCCTTTGCCACCTTTTCTTAGAACCAATTAGTGTACCGGTAAACCACACACGCTCCACTAACTTCTTAGCAAGGGTGCAAAGTGTAATTTCATGGGATTGCATCAATTAACTTTTCCTAAAGTAACTAAGATTGGGGATTTTAAAATGTGTAGTTACTTTGTATTACTATTATACTTTTAATGAGAGGATGAGGTTGCCCTATCCTACCCGTTCGGCTAACGACCCTCCACCAATCAAGCAAGCGGTGGGTGTGAGTGTACACCCATTAAGCGCCATTTTATAGGCCGCAACCTTATACCCACCTTATAGATCAGCTTCGTGAATGAGGCCTACTAACGGTAAGACTAGCATTTTAGTTATACATACATATATATATATATATATATATATATATATATATATATATATATATATATATATATATATTATTCTAGTAATATTATATTAGTATAGGGTTGTATTTTAAACCTTTTAAAATCTAGGGTTTGAAATTCAAGTTGTCTAAATTAAAAACTTTTAATCACAAAATATAAATTTCAAAACTTGAGGACAAGTTTTAAACATTTAAAACATGGAGGATCAAATAACAAATAATTTCAATTAACAATTAATTTCCTAATTATCTATATTTGATTTATTCAAGATTTCTTTTAAGATAATTACCAAAATAATCAAAATAATTAATTAATTATCATATAAGGAAGTTAAATATTTTATTAGTTGATAAATATCTTTAATTAGATCAAGATTATAGTCATATATATCAAAAAATCGGATTAGGGTTGATCTAATATGATTAAGGTAAGTTTCCATAAGATAATTATGAAGAAATCCCGAATCTGGCCATTCCTGACGCTTTGACTCGCCGAGCCAGGTCAACTCGCCGAGTCCATGACTCAGAAACCCAAAAATCGAATTTTGCAGGTTAGTTTCATATAATTAAGCAACAATTTAATGAAAACCAAGCTAGGCTCTGATACCACTGATGGGTTTTAGCCATAAGAACTTTCCTATGTGCGCATGCAAAATCCTAATGCTTGGATCTAGGCTTTCTAATTAAACATGCTTTGAATCCAAGACTTCTAATGACTAATTAGGTATAATAACAACATTGAAACAGATCTAGAACCATACCTTTGAATTCCTTGTTGATCTTGTTGTGTTGGAGCTTCTAGAGTCACAATTGTCACTCCTCTAATGGCTTACAAACACCAAATAGCAAGGAGGATGATTTGGGAGAGAGGAAAAGGGAGGAATTCGGCCAGAGGTTCTCTATTCTAGATGAAGTACCAAATTCCCTTAGCCATGGGGTCTATTTATACTTGTAGACTCCTTAAGGGTTACAACCTAAACCCTAATTGGATAATCTTCTCTTAAGGCTATCCAAATCCATTCCATAGATATCACCTTGGACGATTTTGAAGCTATCCTAGCTTCTAGAATCCGTCCATTATATATCTATATGGATTTATAGTGTAAAGTTTAACTATCAAACAATTGACAGTTTATACCCTCTTATTTAATTAATCTCTTTAAGTCACCAAATTAATTCCAATTAATACTATGACTTATATTAATCAAATCAATATATTATTCTTTATATTATTCTCATAATATATTAATAATATTTACTCTCTCTTAATAAATCATCCTATCAAGTTGCTATGGCGAAGGCAACCCAAAAGGACCATGCACAACCGGGTCAAATACTTGCCTAATATAGTTGCAGCCTTAGACACTATTCCAACATACTTTATATTACAATGTGGTATAACTTTACTTTTGCATGAAGTATATAAAGGACTATTTGCTTGCATTTTTGGTGACCTTATTTCCCTAAGAATGACTTGAAAGCCGTAGGTATCCTCTCCTCTCTTCTTCTTGTCTTTTGAAGATTGTTGCAAGAGTTAGATGCTTAAAATGCTTCTCCTTTAGTCGTTATTTGATTTAAGCACTTAAAGGCTTAAGAACTACTTTGTACAAAAGGAACTATAATTCCAGGTGCCATAATCTTGATGGAAGATACTTGTAGAGAAGATCATATTCTTTTATCTTTCCATCTTCATCAACACCCCAAAACCAAGTGGGTTCAAATGCTCCAAAGGTTGTCATTCAATAACACTCTTTGCTTGTTTTGATATCATTCCAACCTCTACAAACGGATCCTAAATGTTTTGGTTTTGTTATAACCTAGTTACTTTTATAAGAATTCCGTTACAGTTTTTGTGAAAACTACACTGATATTTTGTACCAAAACCCATGAGTGGTATCCAAGGTTCTAAGTAACGTAAGGCATGAATCGGCAGCAATGTCAAGCCTCAAGTTTTTACGAGCCTTGGTGAGCCACATCGTTTGTAAGGCGTGACTTAAGGCAAAATTTTGTATATAATTAATAATTTATATGTATTTTCTACTATTAATCATTTTTATATACATATATGACTTAAGGCGGCAAGTTGTCACGACCCAAAAATACTGACATAAAGTTTCGTTTTATTTATAATTAAAGGATCATAAATTAACTTCTTAAATAAAACGTGTACATTGTAATCAGAGTATATGTGACATCCCCATTTTTCATGGCCAGAAAAGATCGATTTTGTTTATGCTTTTTAAAAATCAGAGTACTTCTTTTCATAAAAATGTTGCAGAATTTGTTCCCAGAAAAACACGATAAATACGTTATCAAAACATTTTCGAAGAAACGTATTTTATTCTTTTTAAAACGTTTGGGATGTCATTGTCAATACAGAAACATAAGCATAAACGGAACTTACATTTATTTACACTAGTGATCTACATCTCTTTAATCTCTCAGTGTAATGTGGCTTCATATCAACACTTGTGATATAAATAAACTGAGCGGGTCAGGTTGGGAAACCTGGTGAGTACATAGGGTTTTCAACCCACAATAATATAATTATTATTTTTAAACAATCAAACAATCAACCCAATTACCCATCCTCATTATCTTCTTTAGTCTTAAAGATCTACCCTAAGAATCAGCTATTCCTCGTTTATTCATTCCTAAGGATCATCCTAAGGAATCGGAACGAAGTCCATCGTTACCAAGGCTTTCTAGATTACAACTGGTGAACATGTAGTCCCAAACATCTGGTAAACACTCAGTTCAAAAGTAATTAGTGAACACACTCAGTTCAAAAATACCTAATGAACACACTCAGTTCAAAAATACCTAGTGAACACACTCAGTTCAAAATACCTAGTGAACACACTCAGTTCAAAAATACCTAATGAGCACCTAGTTCAAAAACACCTATAGGTTACGAGCCTGCTAGCGTTCCACTAGACTGTCTAGTATTGTCCATGGTCGTCATCTATACTCCACTAGATGACTGGATCACTGTCAACATTGATGTCTTTCATCGTGTTATCACACAACAATTATTTCATCTACCCATGTTTTATTCAACACATTTTGTAGATGTAAAATACATATACAGTTTAAATCATTTAAAACATGTATAAAAATCTTTCACCCAGCATAGACAGCAAGTATTCAGACAATATGCACACATAGCACGTAATTTATATTAAAATACTTCATATCTATGTGTAAGATGAAAGGGACTATGCACTCACTTGATAAGGTGGTGACTCGACACTCGAACAACACTTCGTTACTCTTAAAACAATTTCCTCGACAAAACCTAGTATAAATATGACTAGGGTTTAGTCTGACGTTAACCGTGACTAATTGATAGTCTAGCTATTATTATTATTATATAAGCATTAAATAACACTAAATATAACTCATAATAATACCCCAAATAATTATTTTAAGGTCCTAATAATGTTACTATAATTAATTAGAAGCTATATTAAAAATAGCGTAAGCGTAGCTCACTTATAGCGGGTTTTTCGCAAAACCGGGCTTCGCTGGAGCAGCGTTCTCGAGCCGATAGCCTCTTTTCTCAGAGCCGTCGGTCGCTCCGGGGCTTCCCCCTCGTGCTAGGGAGTTACTCTAGGCTTTGGGGGGGGGGGGGGGGGTTAGGGAGGCTTAGAGAGAGAGTTTAGAGAGAGAAAGAAGAGGGTTGAGGGGTGAGGAAATGAGGGAACCTGACACCTCTATTTATAGGGTGAAATCCTGACGGAATCGCCGAGTCGGTGCCACATGTCATCACCTGATGACTTTCCTTGGGGAGAAAGCCTTGGCCCATATTCAGCCACGTCACCCCTTTTACAGCAGCACCCTGCCGACTTCTAAACCCCGTAAATTTCGAATACGAGCTCCATTTTCGACATTCTTTTTTTCCACGCGTAGGTAAAAACAAGATCTACAACTTTCATTTAGAGTCCGTCGGCTAATTCTCAACCGATCTTAAATTTAACAGTAGGAGGAGTTTAGACTGCTAAATAACCGCGAAGAATTCGTAACTCCTTCATACGGACTCCGTATTCATCTATCTTTTTACCATTGAGTTCCTATTAATGAGATCTTCAACTTTCATTTAGGTCGCCTAAGCCAAAAACCGCTTGAACTAAAATTCAAGTTTTGGGCTGTACACTCCTAAGCCGAAACTTTGAAAAATCATAACTTCCTCATACGTAGTCAGATTTGGGCGTTCTTTTTATGGATTTTCTCGTTTTAACATACTCTACGACTTTGGTTCAGACAACTAAGGCTAAAAAGTCTTCTATCGTAAATTCACTTTTTACGCTTTCCGGTGCCGTGCCGGTTTTGCTGTAAAACTTCGACGGACCATAACTTCTTCGTTATAACTCGGATTGCGGCGTTCTTTATATGTACGGAATCCTTGAGACATATTGTACAACTTAGTTAAGATTATTTATTCTAAATAATCTTTTGTCCAAAAGTCGTTTTCGACCCCTATTTTCTCTAATTTGACTAGCCCGGATCTACGGGCGTTACAGTATAAATCCCAGAACAAGTCAAATGAGGAACAATAAGTGTGCGTGCCATGCAGTCAACCCGAACTCTTCCTTTGAAAACCGAAGTACCTGAAACATGAACTGAAAATCGTAAGCACAAAGCATAGTGAGTTCCCCAAGATACCACATACTATACATACAATAAACATATAATGGACCCCGCCCTGACATCGGGCCCCTCCCGACATCGGGTCCCACCTGGCATTGGGCGTTGTCCGACAAAGGGCCCCGCCCGACATCGAGATGAGCTCGACATGCATATGACACATATCAAATATACACATACAATAATCACACAGATACAATCATACATATAATCACCAGGCACCACCCGACATCAGACCTTAGTCCGGAAGTATACACGTGCACACACATGTAGGAGTCATGAGGACACAAAGCATACAACTATTCCTCGGGCCTCGCCCGACATCGGACCCTGTCCAGCATCGAGCTAAGCTCGGTAAAACGGGCCCCGTCCAAAATACAATAAAATATATCAAATAAACACATACATATGCTATAATCACATAGATACATAGCATACAAATATTCATCGGGCCCCGCATGACATCGCACCTTAGCCTGGAAAACATATAAACACATACACATGCCAGAGTCACGAAGACACCTAGCATACTAACATAGCATAAACATGGGCCGAAATTAGTGCCTTCGACCCGCTAAACCCAATGAGGAAACTCACCTCGCACTGCTGAAGTCCCGTGGATAAATCTCTAGCTGTTGGCTGACATATCCCCGAACTGTCAACATCAAAACAAAACCCAATTAACAATCTGGGTTTTGATGCACAACTATAAATCTATACTTGGGGTAAAAAGACCATTGTACCCCTAACCTAGCTTGGTCCAAGACCAAGGCCAAAACTCACACTCTGAAGGCCCAAAAGTCAAATAACCAACCAAGTCCCAACTATGGCCTAATTTTCCAAATTAGGCCCAAACCCCTTACATGGGCCTCACCCTAAATCCCATCCAAATATCCCAATCCATACACTTGTTCTCAGATGGCCTAACAAGAACCCAAACACCTAGGCCCAAAAGAAAGGCCCAACTCAAGGCCCAAACAAAATTATGGTTTTCATATAAAATGACGATTAGGGTTAAGTAAAAACACTTAACCCATTAAGGACTTAATACATTAAGTCCATCACTGTAATAGTTCAATCATACAATATGATCGGGCATAATTCATAATTCCAATCCAACAGTTCAAATGCGGCTCCCGGCAAGTCCCAAACAACAATCTCCAAGATTAGGGTTTTTAAACCCTAATTAGGGTTTCCAACCCAAACACAAGCTAATTAGTGCAATGGTTAAGTTTTTAACTGATTAGAGTTTTACAAGGCCGGGCACCACCCACTGCCACCTCTGGTAGTGCTGGCCGACAACGGCTCATGGAGGTGGTGGGGGTTTTCCTTGACTTTTCTCTGGCCAAAACACCCAATCAACATATCAACTTAAAGGAAATGCACTCACACACACCTAATGACAGACACAGCCACCGACGCGGCGGCAATAACACGGTGGCGGCCACCACCTCAAGGTGGTGGTGGTGGGTTTCTGGCCAAATATTGCACATACAAGCACACGGACACAAAAAATGGCATATACACTCGAACACACATACACTTGAACACTTCCTAGGCGGCTGACGATGCTGGAAACGACGAGAACAACAACCAAAGACCACCAGCGACAACAGATGACGTACACAACTTCATACCCACATAAAAGAACGAAGAAAAGGGAAGGTGGGTGGCGAGTATCCTTACCGAGAGCTTCCCAGCCGCTCACGACCCGCATAACGACAAACACAACTTTAATCACCGGTCTCGGTGGCTCTTCCGGCTGCCCACGACATCCGGCAGCAGGGTTGTGGTGGTGGCGGTTGAACTCAACTAGGCGGCGGCGGCGGCTGAGAAGGCTTCACATGGTGGTGGTTGAAGAAAAATATGATAGGGTTAGGGTTGTATCAAGAAGTCGAGGGGGGAAGGGATACATAGTTAATCTCGTGTCACATTTCAAACATATTCCATTTTTTTCAAGTTTAGTCCTCCTCCACTATATTCTTTTCAACTTAACTCCAATTTTACCAAATATCCCTGACTTCTGAAAATCTTTACAAACCAATCCGGAAATTACACTTAACCCCCAATATTCAAAGGTTATGACATTTAACTCCCAAAACCAACGCTTTGCTAAATTATTCCGAATTTAGGGCTACAATAAAATAACATAAAAAGAAATGATATAATTTACATCTCGGGCTTTAAGGATAATTATATATTTAGTTATTTTATTTAATTCTTAGAACCTTTGTGGTATCAGACCCATCTTTTATATGTTAGAATGATTTTTTTTAATAATCTTTGGTTTTTGGAAAACATGCATGAATTTCTTTTAGTTAATGAAAATCCATATATGTCTTCTTTAGCAACTTTTTGTTTAAAATTGTTTATTTTTATATATAACCATTTTTCATGCATTTTGGTTATATAAATATTGCTTTAGAAAAAACAAAGAGTTGTTTGTTTTTATGTTTCGTATTTTGTTGTGTATAAACAAGCCATATGGACATTTGTGTTGTGTTTGGTTGATATTTATTTATTCATAAGATATAATAGATAAATATGTATTTTTTTCATTTGTTTATTTTATGTAAAAAATAAGTTAGAGTAGTTGTATTTATTTTTAAATATTACACGATGAAAAAATGACATCATTGAAGATGACTTAACCACTTAATACTATAATCCCAACCATCAACTTCTACTCGTGGTTTTGGGATTAACTGCAGTCTTAATGGTTTAAATGTTACAACCTTCACAACATGAAGACTTAAAGTTGTTTTGCAAGAAAGAGTTGACTTGGCAAGTGAGAGCTTGAAGACCTTTTGAAGTGTCCCTTACGTCATTTAGGAAAGATTTAATAGTTCTTGTGATGACTCACAAAAATTATTACTAGACATGGCTTAGTTTATAGACATTTTCATGCATGAATGTGATGTTTATTTTATGTATGAAAATGAGTTTTACATGTCAAATAATATTTTAACATAAGATAAAATCAATCGGAGTCTGAGTAAAAGATATTTAAAATATAACATAAGATGTCTATAAATAGATATTTATAAAAGTATTTTTACCGGTTACTGGTTAAAAATCGATTTTTTGTTAGAAATAGTTTTCTTGTAAAACTTTTAAATAGCCAACTTTAAAGTATTTGAAATGGTTTACAATATGTTTAAACATTATATAAACTCCATGTCTTTATAATAAATAATGAGTTTTTATTAAAAAGACTAAAATCAATTTATAGAGTTATAACTGCAAATAATAGAACTAGTGATTATTTTTTACGTTGAAACTTAATATATGAGATTAGTTTTTTGAACATAACGCAACATGTTGATATTATGTTTTATGCATGCCAAATGAGATTTAAAATATATATCATCACCCAAGTTTTCGTTTATCAAAATATGACTTTTATCATAAGATGTATAAAGTTGAGTTTATAAAATAAAATGAGTTTATTCTATTAATTCATAAAGTAATAAACTTTTTCTTGCAAAAGAGAGATTTAAAATTGGGATTTTAGAACTCATCCAAAACCCCAAGTCTTAAGAATAAGTTGAAATTTTATTAAGACTACTATCGGTTCTTAAAACGGTTCTACGATTAATCCTTAAAATATTGGACTTTAGTTTATAATTGATTGTGCCAAATGGTAAATAAAATGAAGTTTTATTTGGTACCTTAAGAACCTTATTACAAGTGATATGATTTTTACAAAATATACATGAATTGTTGGATGCATGCAATATTCATGAGACCATATTTTTATAACTATTATTATAAAACATATATAAAACATTTTCTGAAAATGCAAGTCATTGTCGTCCTTTTGAAAAACAATCGGTATCATTTATATGGTCTTAGTGGGTGATAGGTCACCTAACCACTAGGATTGTTTTATGATGTTCGGGGTAGTTTTGTAGTTTTTGGTGACTAAATTGTCTGTTTGTCACCGGTTAGTTACAATACTACAAGTTGTTTCAAGTAGGAAGACTTCATCGGAATCTTGTGTGATAAAGGTCACCTAAGCATTAGAGGTCGGAGGCATAGATGGGATCAAACATGCCAAGATAAGCAATAGTTTTTTGGGATCCCATGATCAAGGAGTTACATATCTTATACAATTGGTAATCGCTACCTACCGAGTTTGATTAAGTGGATGGATAAAAGGATCACCTACCATTTACTTGTTTCGTTATTTGGATACTAGACTTTAGTAAATTAACTTTTTATAAACTATAAAAGGTATTAATTTTTAAGGAATTAATATTGAAAATACTACATGAAATTTTTTCAAATTTTGTAAATAATTGGTAATACTTTTGTGCCATGAAAAACCTTTCTCTTGTTGAGTTTCAAGATATAGTAACATTTTATGGTTATAATTTCTATAATTGGTATAATACCTTGAGGTTCTTCCTTTAGAATAAATAGAAATAGATATACTGAAATATCTCATTCCCGAACAACCTCTACCAACCAGTCAGTCTGATCATAATGCTTTGATGGAAGCATTATTATGATGATGTTGATGTGTCTCACATCATACTGGAACAATTGACCTAGAATTGTAGAAAGTCTTGAATAATTATGAAACATATCAGATATCTCATCAAATAAAGCAGATATTCACTCACAACATTAGAACGTGCTTCAAAGCTGTTCAAACATTGAATAAAAGGAAGATATAAGAGATTGTGTACTCTAATAGACCAATAGTTCAGTTAAGGGAAATATAACATAAACCTAGAAATAAAGAAAGGATCAAAATGATTAGTGTTGTTTCTATTGTGGAAGAAACTGGACAATTAAAGAGAAACTGATCCTCTAATCTTAACAAGTTGAGGAAGTCTGACTTGACCAAGAAGTCAGATATCTATATGATAGAACTATTTCTTTTTCTACCATTGATTTGAGTATGCTATACCTTCGGTGACACTAATAATTGATATTATGTGCTGATGATTGGAAGAAATAATCAACTGATTACAAACAAATGGTATTTCGTGTTGAAGATATAACAAGTGTTGTTATAGTATGTATTTGAACAATAGATGTTTTTGTACCTATTCTTATAGGGACATGTAACTGTTGTAAACATACGAATAAATCCAGATTTACTTATTGTTTAACGGATGTTCACAATCATGATCTATAACGATGTATTATGTGTAAAGAATATTTTCTCATAATGTTATTTATGAAGTAAATCTATAAGTTTTTATTAAATTGATAGTTATGATCATAACACCTAAATAATCAAATGATATTTGATTTAAACTTATCCTTGTCATAATCATCATAAATATATAAATATGAAACACATATACCAACTTCAAAAGGATGGAATTTTTAAAGAAAATGATCTTGATTCATTTGATATATGTGAATCCTATTTATATGGGAAGATGATTTGCAAGTATCTTTATCGATTCGTAGTTAAAGAACAAAAGGCTTGACAATAATTAGACATAAGTGATGTATATAATCTTTTCAATCCATGAATAGATATGGTGATAAATACTTAATCAATTTCACTAACGAATTTTATTCGTTATTGTTGAAACTTTTGATTTGCTTAAATTATTTCATAGTGAAGATTGAAATACAACTTAATGAGATCATCATTAACCTTTCATTGTGATAAATAAAATGAGTTATGTAAACCAAGTTTTCTTGTAACATCTTGAGAGTTATGAAATCGATTCACAATTGATTCTGTCAAAAACACCCACTCGTCATTAGTATCGTTCTTGTGGCACGTGATCACCTGGTCTCCTGAATCAATCTTTGGATGTTTGAGTTAGCCTTCATGTTCTCCAGGGGGATAGGGTCACCTGGCCACTGGTGGAATGTTGATAGTAAAAGGTTTTGAAGATGATAAAACATAGACCTTGGAGTCTATTATATGATGTTTTAAAAGACTATTTTTTCTATAAATTTTTTGGAATTATGCTTGCTGCAAGCAATATATATATATATATATATATATATATATATATATATATATATATATATATATATATATATATATATATATATATATACAACCAAACAAGTAGATTAAATACTTTCATTAGACAACGGATGTAATGGTTTATCCTTATCTAAAACGTATGGACTTATCAAGTTTGTGTTAAACAATAAGCTTAACTCACTCTAGCATCAACTAACTGCATTTATGTGGATTATCTTAAATTATTGTTTAAGATGAAGTTTCTATAATCCTATTAATTGTCATTCTAGAAGACAAGTGCTTAAAAAGTTCTGTTTCTAAGTGGGAGAAATATGGAACTTGAAGAGCTAAAGAACAATAAGTTAAATGCATCAGAGTTTGGAACTAGAAAGTTTTCAACTATTGTTAGATCTACTCAATAGTTTATCAAAAACTAATGAAACACATAGAGATGCTTTCGTGTATGATTAACAAGTTTGAGATTGTTTAAGCTTCCACGACATATTTTGAATGTAAAGAGTAAGTGAGTTTTCAAAGGAGAAAACATACATGAATGAAAATCTTTTTAGATTTAAGCTAACATCTCGAAGTAAGAATCTTCTTTCTAATAAGTTAATTGCATAGTGCGATTTCATTATAAATCAAGATGAATCTTGTGTCTTTTACAATTTTATTGGGAGCACAATAACATTCCTAGTATTATATATGATTGACATACTAATTCTTGGAATAAAGATCTATGTAGATAGATCATGGCAACTTAAAAGATTACGTAAAATTGCATTAATTTTCAAGGATCTTAAAGAGATTAAGATAAAGAACTTAAAAGAGTTTTCTTGCATTTTTGGTGACCTTCTTTCTCTAAGAAATATCTTGGAATTCGTAGGTATTCTCTCCCTATCTTCTTCTTGTATTTTGAAGATTATTGCAAGAGTATGATGCTTAAAAGTGCTTCTCCTTTAGTGCTTATTTGATTTAATCACTTAAAGGCTTAAGAAGTATTTTATACAATAAGGAACTTGCATTCCAAGTGCCTTAATCATGACGGTGGATACTTGTAGATAAGATCATATTCTTTGATTTTTCCATCTTCATCAGCACCCCCAAACGAAGTGGGTTCAAAGGCTCCAAAGGTTGTAATTATGAAATACTCTTTGTTAGTTTTAATATCATTCTAACCTCTATAAATAGATCCTAGATGGTTTGGTTTTGATATAAACTTGAAAATAAACTTGTTATTTTTATAAGACTTTCATTGATGTTTTTATGAGAACTTCTACCAATATTAACTAATTATTGAACACAAAGGATTACATGCCTCTAAAATCAAATAGTTTGTCGACTGAAAGATTTGTCACTACAACAATTAGACACATATGAGAGCTCCGAAATAGCACCAAATCAGGCAATCTAAAACTATTTAATTTTGGAAGCATGCAACCTAATATATTTATCAAATAACTAATTACTATTAATATAGGTTCTAAGCAACCATTAACAAGCAAATCTCTAAGCTATAAGGCATCTTAATGTATCGGGCAGTTCTAATTGGCAATTCCTGAAAAGATCCCTAGCCTACATACTATCATGCATTTATAACATTTCATTTATCAAAAAGCATAACAAATATTGATATTTTGGGAATCACTTTCCTTTCTGAGCTTTGGCTGACTGCACACATCACATTCTATCCTTTTTGTATTATTCTTTTTATAAAAAAGATTTATTAATTACTAAGTTCCTTAATTTGAGTATGGAATCCCATGAGTGTTCATCTAGTTCATTCAAAATGGGTCTCTAATACAAACTTGTAATGGTCCACATTTCAAGGAAATTTTTTTCATTTTTATTTATTAAAATATATCAGAGTACGATTACATTGTGCTGAAACATGTTTTGAATGCACGTGTGTATAGTTGAACCTTGCCCTTTACATGAGTACCTGAAGAAAAAAAAAATTATATTCAACTGGATAAGCACGAAGTTCATGAATTCCCCAAAATACCATATGCCCCAATACATATACATGCATATAAACAATGACTCACTATCTCCTAACAATATGTGTAATTTAGACTTATGGCCCGACCATTTCGTCTTCAACACTTTTCTTTGTTTACTTATGACCTACATGTCATTTCATCAACATGGATCTATGAGTACTTACATTGTGCACATGATTTCATCAACACGGGTCTATGTATACTTACGACCTACATGCACTTTTGTCAACAAGCAGGCTAATAGGCTCTTGGCCTCTTTAACCATTCCACCATCATCCCTAACTAAGTCTATAATTACAAAAAATACACATATAGAGCTGCAGTTTAGATTCTACTAATACAAGAACAACTATACTTTCTACCTTACTAGTTTACACTTATGCACATAAATACTAATCTATCAACTCTACTCTATTAGTTCTATATCCTAACATACATGGACATGTATTGTAATAGATATTATATTGATATAACTCACCTGGATAGTTACCAAGACGATTTACAGTTATTCCTCCAGCATAATGGGTAACACGTCTAACATGTATTAACCTAGATTACTATTGCTTATCAGTTCATATAACAGTCTGGTAGTGAAAGTTAGATCCATGACTAATCATAATGAATACTGAGAGTTCTATCAAATAAGGATCAAACAGGCTTGACAGTTGGGATGCGGGATCATTTCGGCTTATAGCCTTTCTAAAATCCCAACCAAGCCAACGTGACCATTCTAGACACCTCTCTAATAAGTAGATCAATGAGCACTATAATTGAAATTATTGATAAATCCTATTTATACATTCATAACAACGACTATGAATATAAATATAAGCTACACTTAAAGCATAGTGAGTATACCCTAACTTGTAGAGATTTTCTAATTAAACCGGAAGATTACAGTAGCAGAACTCTGACCCGAGAGCTTCTATTAGACGAGACAAGATGCACATAGCTCTGCTAATATATGATAATCCAAACTCCGAAGAAAGACCTCAAAATCGACCTTTACAATTTGAGAGAAATCTTAGAAACGGTGTGGAGAAAGAATGAGCAGATGAAAGCATTTTATAGGAAAATTCAGGTTACGCACCACGCACATGATCGGGTTTGTGTCGTACACTTCGTCTGGGTGCTGACGTGGCATCATCTAAGTGGTGACATGTGTTGGCAAGCTGGTGGTGTGTAAGTGCGTGCCGCGCAACTGGCGACGCGCACGCCTATAAGGATGAGATTTAGAACCGGAAAACCGGATCGGAACCGTTAGAACCGGAATATATAGAACCGGTTCCGGTTCCGGGTATAAAAATTGGCTTTATCCGGGTTCCGGGTAATCTGGGTTTGGGTCCATCGGGTCCGGGTAAACCGGGTCTAAAAACCGGAACCGGTTTTTGGAACCGGAACCACTTTTAGGGCCGGAACCGTTTTTTTGTGAAACGTTTAAAAGATGCATATCTCATTCGTTTCAACTCCGATTGACGTACGGTTTTTTCCAACATGTAGTTTAGAGTTTGTACATTATTTTAGACTATAAGTTTGCCATTTTTAGTTTTATATTCATTGACTTATAGTCCCCCAAAGTCGATATATCAAAGCTGAAAGTTTTTAATTTTTTAGTTTTTTTGTATTCGGTGAAAGTTTTAAAACATGCATATCTAATTTGTTTGAAGTCGGATTGACATATGGTCTTTTCCAACTTGTAGTTTTCAGTTTATACATGATTTTGGACTATAATTTTGTCATTTTTGGTTTAACATTCAATGATTTATAGTCCTTTGAAGTCGGGATATCAAAACTGAAAGTTTTCAACTTTTCAACTATTTGTTTTTGTAATTTGTATTATGTGAAAATGTTTTTAACAGCCCAAAATCTTAAGTATTGTTAAATTGCATTTTGGGGTGTTTTAAAAGGGGGACTCGGCGAGTTGGAGCCAGACTCGCCGAGTAGGGTCGCAGAGTTGGTCGCGGGTTCGCGACTGGACTCGACGAGTCCAGGTATGGACTCGGCGAGTCGACGCTGTTCAGCAGAAACCCTAGCCGTTTCGTGTTGGGTCGTATTTAAGGGTTGTTATGTCGTCATTTCACGTCTTTTGGCCGATTGTGGAGATCCCTAGACGTCTGTGGCATCTAGAACAAGCTTGAAGACCATTATTGACCTTGAAGAAGTTGTTAGGCAAGAAGAAGAAGAGTTTTGGCCAAAGGAATATCAAGAGGATCGAGTTCTGAGGTTTGGAGACACAGAGAGGGTGTTATTCAGGTAATATTTCGAATTATCCTCTGCTATGTTGATGTGTTATGGAATTAGGGTTTATGAAACCCATTTGGTGATTTGATGGATTAGTATGTTGTTATACAAGTGTTTAAATCCCAGTAATAGTATGTGTAAAGGTCCAGGAAGTCCCATATCTATATATTGCGGAATCATGCGAATTACAGGAGGCAGTTGATTGACTGCATGGCGAGGACTCGCCGAGTCCAATGATCAGACTCGGCGAGTAGCTTGAAGATTCACTAGGACTCGCCGAGTTGTTCATCAGACTCGGCGAGTAGCTTGAAGATTCACTGGGACTCGCCGAGTTGTTCTTCAGACTCGGCGAGTGGAGTCGGGGTGGCCCCGCGATTCTTCCAGGAGTGACTCGTCGAGTCAAAGAGGATACTCGACGAGTAGAAGGGGAATCTCAGAGGACTGAAGGACGACCAGACTCGCCGAGTCGCCAGGGAACTCGCCGAGTCCAGTCGAGCTGACATTGGACTGTTGACCAGAGTTGACTGGTGTAATTCTTAGGGTCAGTTAACGTGGAAGATAGAAGTATTAAATAAGGGATATATGATGTTACAGGGAGCTTGTAGCTCGGAGGATCAAGTGCAAGGGATTTTAGAAGTTGCTATCTTCTAGTGACCGCTGAGGTGAGTCTTCTCACTATACCTCACCCGGAAGGGTTTGATTGTGTGACCGGAAGGTCAAGTATGTTGTGTGTTATGTTCATATGCTATGAATGGAAAGTTAGCTGCTACGTGTGATATACATGCTTATATATGGGCCGGAAGGCAAGGTATTATATGACAGAAAGGTCAGGTATGATATGTGATATATGTGCTTTATGTGTTAGAGTATTTGTATTATGTGTTATATATGTGTACGGGCCGGAAGGCGATTATCTTGTGGACCGAAAGGTCCGGGCCGGAAGGCGATGTTATGTGGATCGAAAGATCCGGGCCGGAAGGCAAAGTTATGTGGATCGAAAGATCCGGGCCGGAAGGCGATATTATGTGGATCGAAAGATCCGGGCCGGAAGGCGTATGTGCGTAAGGTATATTGGGGAACTCACTAAGCTTCGTGCTTACGTTGTTTCAGGTTCTTACAGTAACGCGGGATGGCAACGGTTCGATTGTACACACCGAAGAAAGAGTTGAGTTTTGGAGGATCCTGGTCTTCTTTTATAACGAAAATGAAACTACGTTTTGTAATTTGAATGTGAATAAGATTTTAAACAAGTGTTTTTAATATTAAATTGATTAATTAAATGAAAATTTTATTTTTGGAAATCTGGGTGTTACAAATTGGTATCAGAGCCTTGGTTTGAGGGATTCGGACGCGCCTACGGGTAAATCTGGACTCAAACTGAGGAAGTAAGAAAAAGTTTTCCAAATAAATGGTTTTCTAAAAGTGAAAAAGGAGTTCAAAAAGAAAGCAAGAAAGAGCAGTGTGTACAATCAGCCAGAGCCAAACGGTGATTTCCCAAAATATCCTTACTTTTGTATTATGGCATATCTATTATGCACTTTATGAGACATTATTGCATGCTAGAGACAGGCTAGGTACTTCACATCTTAGGACTAGAGTGGCCTGATTTGTGATGCCTTAGTCTAGGGTTTGCTGTTATATGTGCGTTATGCTTTTATGTGTATGTGATGAGTGAGAGTATCTAGTTAGAACGCACAAGGGGTAAAGCTACGGAGTACAGAGGTACTTCCGAGGATGAGTCGAGAAGGTGGAGCTACCACAGATGGGGAGTCCTATGTATGCTTCAATGCTCGAATGCTGCTTGCTTTGTGCTTTGTGGAGTTGTCGATGATGGGAGTCAGCTACTAAGTGAGTATGACGATACTCAGGAGGTAGAGGGCTGGCATCATTAGGAACTCTTCAGCAGCTGATAGCAAAGAAGTGGGAGGACGGCGGAAGGGACTAGGGAATAAACCTAGCCAGATGAGTGCGCTGGTAGAGTAGAGGATTTCGCTGGAAAGCGAGCACGCGCGATGGGATTGGTGAAAGAGCAGGTTTATCAGCTACTTAGGAACTCTGGAATGGTCCGTGTGGAAAGTATGGGTAGATGTGGCAGGTAGTATGGGCCCGTACTACTGAAAGCAGAGGACCCATACTTGATACAGGGGGCATTCTGAAGGTCCTAAGGAACAGATTGAGGGGTGATGTTATGGTTCAGATACCATACATCGGAGCGGATACAGAGTGATGTTATGGTCAGGGCACCATACATCGGAACAGATTGAGATAGATGTTGTGGTTCGAGTGCTATACATTGGAGCAGGTTGAGGAATGGTGCTATGGTTCAGGTACCATACACCGAAGCATGTTGAGGAAGGATGTCGTGGGATGAGTACCATGGTTCGTAGTGGATGATGCTTGTGGCTATCTTGTTATCCGGTTATCGATCGGACGAGCACGAGCGAGCGGGATGCGAGGATTCGCGAGATCCGGCGTGATGAGGTTGCTGCATTGTTGCGGGTTGAGTCGCCAGAATTGTTTGGGTCGATCAGGACCACTATGATTGAAGTAGTTTGATGAGCGATATGCGGCTTTCGCAGAGACGGCTGCCGCGGCGGTTACAGCGGCTGTAGCAACGGCAAAGAAAGGGGCTAGTCGGGGTTTTCAGTATCGGGACTTCTATTATGCGAAGCCTCCCACATTTTATGGAGTTCAGGACTCGATTGTTGCTATGAGATGGTTATCAGACATGGAGGGGTGTTTCTCCACGGGTTTATGCTCTGCTGATCAGAGGGTGGGGTGTGCTCTGAACCTATTGAGGCTCGGGGCGAAGGATTGGTGGAGGTTGACCACGAGGTCATTTTCCGATGCGCAGAGGACTGCGGTTTCATGGGATCAATTCAGAGGGTTGTTCAGTACTCGCTATGTTCCGCGAGATGAAAAGGAGAGATTGGCTCGGGAATTCCTTGAGCTGAAGCAGGATTTGGAGTCGGTGACTGGGATCACCAGGATGTTTATTGGGAGGGCGATGTTTCGCCCTGAGTTCGCTTCGGAACAGGCTCAGATGCCCCGATATTCGAGTATGCTCAAGGGGGGGTATCAGACAGTTCGTGTCTGCGCAGAGGCGCGAGACCGTGTTGGTATCGCAGGAGGCCGCCATGTGGCGTGAGTAGAGGTTGAGTTGCAGTTGCGTGGGGGAGGCAGGCCCCGATGCAGTCGCAGTCGGCGCCGAAACGGTTCAGGACCGTAGACGTTGAAATGGGGGATCGGAGCGGTCACACTTGTGGGAAGTGTGAGAGAGATGGCACCGGAGCTTGTTGGCCCAATGGTGCATGCCGCGAGTGCGGAAAGGAGGGGCATGGTGCACGGGGTTGTCGGCAGTCAGTGCCAATTCGGGACTCCAGGATTTGTTATCAGTGTCGGCAGGTTGGACATTTGAGGGTCAACTGTCCACAACTTTTGCAGGATCGGTGCAGGCTCTAGCACCGGCCACCTTGAGGAGTTCAGGAGGAGGACAGGATGGAGTAGAGCCCAAGGGCTCAGGGTTGTGCTTATCGGCTTGCGGCAGAGGGAGACGGAGCAGTGCCGGAGGCAGCTGCGGGTATGATGTTGTCTTGATGTCTTGATTAGCTTGCGTTGTTTGTGGCGTATTGTTTGTGCTGGTAGTGTGGATTTCGATGCGGTATTCGTTGTTTCGCGGGATTGGCATGGTTATGGATTGGTGCTTCAGGTTTCGCTTTGGCATTCGTTGTTCCCTGATGGTTGGTATGGTTATAGTCTGGTGTTTTAATGCCGATAGCTTTGTGCGGTTTTCGATGTGGTATCCATCCTTTGGCAGATTGCGGGTTTTGGCTTCGGATTATTGTTGAGAATTTCGTTGGTTATCGTTGGTGGGGGTTGTTAGTGGAGATGCGGCACTGGGTTGAATGATGGGTAGCATCTGCAGTTGTGGAGTGGATAATTGAAAGATCGGATTCTTTTGAGCGGATTGATCAGGGAGGAGAGGTGTTTTGCTGAGGGTTGCTTATGCTTGTGGGAAGCAGTCAGAGGGTAAATGTTCTCTTTGTGCAGGATGGTTCTGAAGGGTCGTTAATGACAATCGGTGGCAGTTAGTCAGTTTTTAGTGGGGGAGAATTGTAAAATTCTCCGGGAGATCGATGAGTATGTAAGGGTGCTTAGCTGTTGGGATTCAGCAGTGTTTGTCAGCGCAAAGTATAGGCCGACGAGAGCGAGTGTTGGGTATGCGGGGCGAGATACAGACCTAGGGCATTTGATTGTGGAGGCCTGAAAGGAGGTCGGGATCAAGCTTGAGTAGGTAATCGGAATGTCGCGATCAGAGTATTGGTACGTTTGAGGTACGTGATGGGTGGTACTGCATTAATCCCACGGGATTATGTTGTGCATGTTTCTAGAGCTGGAACCGGAAGGTTCCCAGAGTTAGAACCTGAGGGTTCGCAGAGTTTGGGTGTACGGACCCACAGAGATATAGCCTCGAGTGGCTAGTATGTGTTATGAGAGTCGGTCCAGTCATACTGGAGACTCTGTTGGTATTGATGGATTAGTTTGAGATTTGCGGATCACGTATGTTGCAGTGTGATTGCATTGGAAGGTCTGGCCCTGGGTTGTTGATCTTGTTTAGCGGAGGCAGTGATTTTGATGAGTGGAGAGAGTGCATGGGATTGAGAGCCCCTGTAATGAGAACCAGAGTATGTGAATGGCAGTTACGCAAAAAGGGTGGTGTCGCTTGGGGCGAGCACCGTGGCACCGGTTGGGGTGGCATTATGTTCAAGAGAGTTCCGTGGAAAAGGAAAAGAGGAGGGTATGTAACTCCGAAGGGGGTGCAAGTTCACGAAAGTGAAAGCTGTTGAGCAGAGTTATGGTTAGAGTACTTCGAGTATGGTTCTGAGCATCGTGTTCGCGGCAGTGGAGTAGGAACCCATCCGGTTGGGATGTCTGTTGAGGCTCAGAAGGGATGCATGGAGAGAGAAAATTTTAAATTTTCAGTGTGAATCTGATCAGAGTGTAGGGTGGATGTAGTGGTTCATCTTGGGAGATGTTTGAGGATATCATCAGTGTATCGGGTCTTCCAACCTACGAGTGTTGGGGCTAGTTCAGCATGTGTATATGATGGCAAGAGGAGAATTTGTGAGAGTTACTCTGGGAGTGAGAATGGATCTCTCAGTTGGTCTGGGATGAGCAAAGTGGGCTTTGGATCGGGGATCCGGTGGTTCAGGGTTTCCTAACCCTTATGGGCTGAGTGATCGTTGAGACTTGGAGCAGAGTGCATCTTGGGTAATTTCCGTTTACAAAGAGTGATGAGCAGTTCAGAGTTCGTATTTAGTTGACAAAGCAGACTCAGCAGGTTAAAGAGAGTTAGTGATCGTTAGAGTTATCAGGTAAGTTATGCAGGCAGACGCCGTTACGAGCATGTGATTCAGGTCAGCGACTTCGTATTTCTGACGGGGTGCTTCGATTTAGGAAGAGGGGTAAATGGGGGGCCCCGGTATGTCGGGTCTTTTCGTGAAGGTGCGAAGGTAGGAAGGGTGGCCTATCGTTTGGAGCTGTCAACGGAATTGGGACGGATCCATGACACTGGTATGTGTCGCAGTTGAAGAGGTGTATAGCGGATGAGTCAGCAGTGGTTCTACTAGAGAACGATTAGGTGGATGTGAGCCTGTGTTACGTCGAGAGGCCAGTGGCCGTCGGAGATCGGAAGATCAAGGTTCTGAGGAACAAGGAGGTACCTCTGGTATTGGTTCAGTAGCGGTCTCGGGAGAGATCGGTAGTGTCTAGGAAGCCGAAACGTGAGATGCGGAAGCAGCAGCCAGAGCTATTTTCAGAGTAAGACTTCGAGGGCGAAGTCTAATTCTAGTGGGGGAGAATTGTAACAGCCCCAAATCTTAAGTATTGTTAAATTGCATTTTGGGGTGTTTTAAAAGGGGGACTCGGCGAGTTGGAGCCAGACTCGCCGAGTAGGGTCGCAGAGTTGGTCGCGGGTTCGCGACTGGACTCGACGAGTCCAGGTATGGACTCGGCGAGTCGACGCTGTTCAGCAGAAACCCTAGCCGTTTCGTATTGGGTCGTATTTAAGGGTTGTTATGTCGTCATTTCATGTCTTTTGGCCGATTGTGGAGATCCCTAGACGTCTGTGGCATCTAGAACAAGCTTGAAGACCATTATTGACCTTGAAGAAGTTGTTAGGCAAGAAGAAGAAGAGTTTTGGCCAAAGGAATATCAAGAGGATCGAGTTCTGAGGTTTGGAGACACAGAGAGGGTGTTATTCAGGTAATATTTCGAATTATCCTCTGCTATGTTGATGTGTTATGGAATTAGGGTTTATGAAACCCATTTGGTGATTTGATGGATTAGTATGCTGTTATACAAGTGTTTAAATCCCAGTAATAGTATGTGTAAAGGTCCAGGAAGTCCCATATCTATATATTGCGGAATCATGCGAATTACAGGAGGCAGTTGATTGACTGCATGGCGAGGACTCGCCGAGTCCAATGATCAGACTCGGCGAGTAGCTTGAAGATTCACTAGGACTCGCCGAGTTGTTCATCAGACTCGGCGAGTAGCTTGAAGATTCACTGGGACTCGCCGAGTTGTTCTTCAGACTCGGCGAGTGGAGTCGGGGTGGCCCCGCGATTCTTCCAGGAGTGACTCGTCGAGTCAAAGAGGATACTCGACGAGTAGAAGGGGAATCTCAGAGGACTGAAGGACGACCAGACTCGCCGAGTCGCCAGGGAACTCGCCGAGTCCAGTCGAGCTGACATTGGACTGTTGACCAGAGTTGACTGGTGTGATTCTTAGGGTCAGTTAACGTGGAAGATAGAAGTATTAAATAAGGGATATATGATGTTACAGGGAGCTTCTAGCTCGGAGGATCAAGTGCAAGGGATTTTAGAAGTTGCTATCTTCTAGTGACCGCTGAGGTGAGTCTTCTCACTATACCTCACCCGGAAGGGTTTGATTGTGTGACCGGAAGGTCAAGTATGTTGTGTGTTATGTTCATATGCTATGAATGGAAAGTTAGCTGCTACGTGTGATATACATGCTTATATATGGGCCGGAAGGCAAGGTATTATATGACAGAAAGGTCAGGTATGATATGTGATATATGTGCTTTATGTGTTAGAGTATTTGTATTATGTGTTATATATGTGTACGGGCCGGAAGGCGATTATCTTGTGGACCGAAAGGTCCGGGCCGGAAGGCGATGTTATGTGGATCGAAAGATCCGGGCCGGAAGGCAAAGTTATGTGGATCGAAAGATCCGGGCCGGAAGGCGATATTATGTGGATCGAAAGATCCGGGCCGGAAGGCGTATGTGCGTAAGGTATATTGGGGAACTCACTAAGCTTCGTGCTTACGTTGTTTCAGGTTCTTACAGTAACGCGGGATGGCAACGGTTCGATTGTACACACCGAAGAAAGAGTTGAGTTTTGGAGGATCCTGGTCTTCTTTTATAACGAAAATGAAACTACGTTTTGTAATTTGAATGTGAATAAGATTTTAAACAAGTGTTTTTAATATTAAATTGATTAATTAAATGAAAATTTTATTTTTGGAAATCTGGGTGTTACAATGTTAATACATACATATCACATTCGTTTAAAGTCGGATTGACATGCGGTTATTTCCAGAGTTTATTTTAGAGTTTGTACATGATTTTAGACTATAATTTTGTTAATTTTGGTTTCATATTCAATTAGTTACAATCCCCCAAAGTCGGGATATCAATATGAAAATTTTCAAAGTTCAACCCACTAAGTAGTAAGTAATTACGAAAAATTCAGGTTTTTCCGGGTTTTCCGGTTCTAAACCCACTTTATCCGATTCCAACCTACCCACTTTGATATTTCCGGGTTTTCCGGTTCTAGACCCACTTTACCTGGAACCCAACCGGAACCGGTTCCTATATACCGGTCCGGTTTCCGGTCCTATAAAATCCCGTTAACCGGTTCTGGGTTTTCCGGGTCCGGGTCCATCCGGTCCGGGTTTGGACCCACTTTCATCCCTACACGCCTATACATTCAATTTAGCATATTTTCGAAAATTAATATCTTCTTCATGCGAGCTCTGTTTTCGACATTCTATATATCCATACATATTTATCGACGAGATCTACAACTTTTATTTAGACTCTGCATTCTCAATTTATTTTTAAAGCTATGTTTTCAACAGGTTTAGACGATTAACGCCCATACAAAAATCATAACTCTCTCATACGATATCCATTCTCGACTGTCTTTATATCGACAGATACGTATTGATGAGATCTTCAGATCTCATTTAGATTGTTTTTCCTAACAATCAAACGATCTTAATTTTGGTTTCTGTGTCGCACACTTTTATGCTATAACTTTTGAAAATAATAACTTCCTCATGCGAAGTCAGATTTGGAAGTTCTTTATTTGCACACGTTCGTTTTTCTGATTACTACGATTTTCACCATGATTATATACCCTAAATATTCCTCTATGAAAATGTTTATTTACATGATTGGTCATTTATACTATAAGGAGAATATGGGGTGTTACAAGCGCCATCTAACAAGCACAAACGTCTACTTTTGAGCATTTTTGGACCATTGTAAGTCCTCAAGACTCCATATTTGTGGCTCATTTCTTCTAGATCTAGAAGTTAGCATATGTTGGTCTATCGGTTGAGTTTACATGAGTAGTTGTAATAAGGTTAGCAACTTTATTACTGTCTAAGGTCCCTATAGTGTTATATCTTATGGATCTAGAGCTTGGGAGTGTTTTGAATGCATGCATGAGATTTAACCCATTTTTCTCATAATTTTGACCTATTCTTGGAAGGACATGCATGTCCATAAGTTGGTATTTTTATGACTCCTTAGGATGCTAAGAATCTTTCTGGAAGATATGGATGCACTTAATGGATTAACAACTTAATCTATTAAGCTATTTTTCTAGATTCCATGGCATGGCATGATGCTCGCCATAACATGATGGCAAAGTTCTCGATGATTGTTTTATCATGAGGCTGCCACAACGTGGTCATGGGTTAGCCACAACGTCATGGTTGACCGTTGACCATTGAATTTTGACCAATTTGACTTTTGGTCAGATATGAGGTTTTTAGCTATAAACTGATGACTACCTCTAATTAGTGATTACGTGGTTCGTAGTTCCATCTGTTACTTCTTTGTGAGTTGTGGCGTATGTGTATGCTTTCGACTTTAAAGTGACTTTCCTCAATATACTATATATTACAATATGTGCTTAGGGTGATAGGATGTACGTAGACTACTGTATGCTGTTAGGCAAGTATACTTGTAGATTGTTTCATATGATGATGATTTTTTTGTTATATTTATTATGTATATGTCGACATATCTAAAAGGAGTTGAGCAATCCAGCTTTGTGCGGATGGCCAATAGTGCGGGTGTTATAGCTTCATGTTGGAGGCCAAAAGGGGCGAGTTGTTGACAAGACCAAAATTGGGTGTTGTGAGTCTAGACATTCACATCGATCGGATTGACAAAAAGATAAGCTACAGTGTTGTGAGTCTAGACATTCGTTGGGTTCGTGATGACTTGGTACCATGTATACTTATGTGTATATTGTTGTATGTGATATTTTGGGGAAGTCACTGAGATTTGTCTTATAGTTGTGGAATAAAATGTTTTAGGTACTTTAGATGATCATGGGAAGGAGAAGGATTGACTCTACACATTTATCAACAACTTTTGTGATTCCGGATTTTTCATGACACTTTGATTTTTGATTGACAGTATTATGAACATATGAGATTTTATTGATTTGGGTTTTATGAAAATGGCATTTATTCCTAATTTAAAAATGAGAAATTTTGTTGTGAAAAATGGGACATAACAAGTTGGTATCAAAGCCCTGGTTTGAGAGATTTGGATGAACACTTGGGTGATTCCAAACTCAAACTAAGGGTCTGAGATTTTTTGCAAACCTTTTTGAAAAATATAATTGTAAGAAATGAAGATGTGATGTGTACAGTCAGCCGGAGCTCAAGGAAAGTGATCTCCTAAAATATCAATACTTGCTATATTGTTGTTGATATATGAACTGTTAGATATGCATGCTAGTGATAGGGTAAGGATCCTCCTCAGAAATTTCATGATAGAGTTTCATGATTATATGATGCCTTGTAGCCTAGTAGATTGCTTGTTTGCACTACTAGAAAACAATATTGAAATCATTAATTACAAAGTGAATACTATATAATTTTACATAATTAGGATTCTATAGCCCTATAATTCCTGGTTTAGCCTTGCTTCCTGTTCCTTATTTGATTTTGGATTTGAGGTACAATCATTTATTCGACCGTCTATCAAATCTTGGAATATGTAAAACCGGTATATGCGAAGCAATCATCGAGGTTGGTAATGATTTCTAGCGATGTGGAAGAATAACCGAGAAGAATCCTAGTAGGAGTGTCTAGTAGCTTATAGGTAACTCTTTGGAGTGTAACATTTGGATTCTGACGTATAAATTTTAAAAGTATTTTGTAAGATTTGGTTGGCCACGACATGGTGAACGTATCGCCACGATTTGGTAAAGCTTGCTTAAGCTTGTATTTTTAATGAGTGCCACAACATGGCAATATGTTGGCCAAATCGTGGCAACCATTTTATGCAAAACCCTTATTTATAGGTTTTATGCCCTATTTAAAGGAAGTGATGCCTAGGGTTTACCCCACGTCAGCCTCCATTACCTCCAAATGACCCTTTGGCCAAACCTTAGCGCTCTTGAGGCTTTTAAGCTCAATTTTGCAAGTTTTTGGTGGTTTTGAAGGAAGAAGAAGAATTTTTGGTGCTTAGCTCCTCCAAGCAATCTCCGATCATCCATGTGTGAAGCTTTTGGACTTGTTGTATGTCCTCAATCTCTCATCTTTTTGTTGCATGCTTCATAGATCTAGATTTTATTCCATATTTTTCTCCATTTATGAAGATAAAGTGAGTAGAAGATATAATGTTTCTAACTTAATGATTTTTCTGACTCCCAGGAACATTATATCTCATAGACCTAGAATATGGTTGTGGTTTGGGGATTTTGCATGAACTTTAGGTTATATTTCATCCTTTGGCCTAGATTTTTGGAAGGACATGCATGAGGCATGCATGTCCATAAAGTTTGCATTTATAGGGATCATTAGGTTCCCGAAAACCCTTATGGAAGTTTTGGATTGAAGACTTTAAGAATTAAGTGCTTAATAGTTGATTCCATGCATTAAGTTGCCTTGGACCTTGGATATAAGATCTTGTCCTTGAAGGATGTCTTAATAGATAAATTTGGAAACTTTATCCATTAATACCTTTGGAAGAATCAAATCTGAGTTTTGGAGCCTATGAAATGGATGGAAAATGGCTTAATCTATTAAGCTATTAAACCCAATTTCCATGACGTGGCGTCTGGCTGCCACGATGTGGCAAGTAGGGAAGGTGTGCAACTATTTTGTCCTTATAGTGCCACGACATGACCAATAGGAGGTCACGGTGTGGCAGGCCTCTACAGTCTATGTGGACAGTTGACTTTTGACATAGGTTGACTTTTTGTCAAAGTGTTAGTTTTATGGTATAGATTAAGGTTGGACCTTTTTTGATTGTTACGTGTATTGTAGCACTGGTTTCCTGGTAGATATCTATGGTTTTTATGACTTCGTGAGACAAGTGAGTTTTTTCAGTATAGTCTGTAGGATGCTAGTTGTCTTTGTGATACTTGCACGGAAGACCTCGAGGGTTGCCCGTGGCATTTTTACGAAAGACCATGAGGGTAGCCCATGGCACTTGTATATAAGACCATGGGGTCGCTATGGAAATACAAGGAAAGACGATAGGGGTAGCCCATGGAAAAGGTATGAAAGACCATGGGGGTAGCCCATGACACTTGTATGCAAGACCAAGGGGTAGCCCAGGATAATATATGTATGATATGGGGTATTTTGGAGAACTCACTAAGCTTTTGTGCTTACGGTTTTTTGGTTTGAACATTTTCAAGTACTTCTAGTTCCAAAGGGAAGGGCCTGACTTGACAACACAACATTCCCCCAGATGATTTTCAGCATGACGATTGTTTTGTACTATGATGATTATGATACATTTTTATTGTGATGGGTTCTTGGGACAAATACTATGTGACTTGGTGAATTAAAAATGAAAAATTGCACATTTGTTTTTGGGATGTCACATAGAGCATGTAGATGTGTGTATATGTGTGTATGTGTATGTGTGTTAATGCACCTAGTGTGGTTTAGTTTAGTGACTTGGAAATTTGGAATAAATTTTGAGTCAACTACCGACAAGTGTGGAAGTTAGTATGGGCTTGTACTACTGAAAGTACATGATTCGTATGAGAATCATGGAGAATCCCAAGGCTACTAATGAACTAGTAGGTGAGTTCATAGTGTGTATATGCACTACGGCCTGATAATTGAACTTTTCCATTGTCTGTTTCAAAATTGTGAGTACCAAAGGTTCGGGTTCAGGTGTTGGCGATCTAGAGAGGTTGGGTACGACTAATGAGGAGATCTATAAGATCATTGGTGTCGAGGTGGCTGCGAAAATCAGAGAGGCAATACTGAATATGTTTGTGTCTATCAAGACCATGTTTACCATGATGTTCGACAAGTGTTATGGTGTCATCATTGAGGTTACCATTGCACCCATTGCCGCTACAGGACTTCCAGGAGGTGGATCGATGCAATACCGGGAGTTTAGTAACATGAAACCCATGGAGTTCGATGGGGTTAAGGATGCGACTGCTACTATGGGGTGGATCTTTGAATTTGAGGGATGTATGTGTGATCGTCGTTATGGATTGGTTGAGTCAGTTTAAGGCTTTGATTGATTGTGAGTGGTAGTTAGTGGTAGTTTATACCCCAAGTAGGGAAACCTAACCATCTACAGCAAAGTCACTAGGTTTGGTTTGGCTTTTTGTTCTGCCGACAAGGCTAAACAGTATCTTCAACATGGTTGTTTGAGTTCTCGTTTATGTGGTTGATACCCGAGAGGATAATAAGCGCTCGATCTCCGATGTTCTAGTGGTCCATGAGTGCATGGATGTTCTCTCAGAGAATTTACCTGGTGTGTCTCCAGAGAGGCATGTTGAGTTCAGGATCAAAATGATCGCTAGGGGCAGCCCCTACTGCTAAGGTGTCTGATCGTCTTGCACCACCATATATGCAGGAGTTATCCCTTCAGCTTTAGGAGTTGTTAGGGAAGGTGTTTATTCGATCAAGTAGTTCGCCTGGGTGAGCACTGATTCTGTTTGTGAAGATGAATGATGGTTCTCACTGTATGTTCATAGACTATCGAGAGTTGAATAAGTTGACGGTGAAGAACCATTACCCACTCCCTAAGATTGATACACTTTTTAATCAATTGTAGGGTGCATTTTTGTTTTCCAAGATCGATTTAATGTCAGGGTATCACCAAATGAGAGTGAAGGAGAAGGATGTGGAGAAGATGACCTTTCAAACTCGGTATATCCATTATGAGTTCGTTGTGATGACATTTGGGCTTACCAATGCACCTAAAATGTTCATGGAATTGATGAACCGGGCATTTAGGCCGATGCTTGACCAGTCAGTTATTATGTTTATTGATGACATTCTGGTCTATTCCAAGACCAAAGAGCAACATAAGAAGCACCTGCGATAGATTATTGGAGTTTTGAGGAAGCAAGTACTATATACTAAGCTCTTTAATTGTGATTTTTGGTTGTGTAACGTTCAAATAGGACACCTCGTCAATAAAAATGGAATTTTGGTCGATCTGGCCAATATCGAGGCAGTAATGCAGTGGGAGGTCCCAAAATCTCCATCTGAGATCTGAAGCTTTCTTGGTTTGTAGGGTATTATAGGAGGTTTATTCATGATTTCTCTAAGTTTTTTGTCCTTCTCACTTTCCTGGAAAAGAAGAGTGTTGATTTCCATAGGGGGCATGTGCAATACGCGGCGTTTGAGACCTTGAGATAGATACTAAGTGAGGCTCCAGTGTTGACCCTTATAGAGGGAGTCAAGGATTTTGTGGTATACTATGATGTTTCAATCACAGGACTGGGAGTATTATTCATGAATCGATGTAGAGTGATTGCTTATGCATCTAAACAGTTGAAGCCTCACGAGCCTAATTATCCTACATATAATCTGGAGTTGGGGGCGGTGGTGTTTTCTCTCAAGATTTGGCGAAATTATCTATATATGGTCCGTTGCATCATCTTCATAGATCATAAGAGTTTGAGGTACCATATGGATCATTCGAATATGAATATGAGGCAGCACAAGTGGCTTGATGTGGGGAACGATTATGACTGTGAGATCTTGTATCACCTGGGGAAGGCCAATGTGGTAGCCGATGCCTTAGCCTTCCCGAATATGAATATGAGGCACCATATGGATCATTTTTTTTCACGGCCAGAAAAGACCGATTTTGTTTATGCTTTATAAAAATCAGAGTACTTCTTTTCATAAAAATGTTGCGGAATTTGCTCCCAGAAAAACACGATAAATACGTTATCAAAACATTTTCGAAGAAACGTATTTTATTCATTTTAAAAAGTTTGGGATGTCATCGTCAATACAGAAACATAAGCATAAACAAAAATTACATTTATTTACATTAGTGATCTAAATCTCTTTATTCTCTCAGTGTAACGTGACTTCATATTAACACATGTAATATAAATAAACTGAGTGGGTCAGGTTGGGAAACCTGGTGAGTACATAGGGTTTTCAACCCACAATAATATAATTATTATGTTTAATCATCAAATAGTTAACCCAATTACCCATCCCCATTATCTTCTCTACTCTTAAGGGTCTACCCTAAGAATCAGCTACTCCTCGTTCATTCATTCCGAAGTCCCTTGCTTCCAGGGTTATATGACTGGCACTAAATCCATAGCTGCCAATGCTCGTTCGTAAAGTACTAATTCCATAGCTGCTATGGTTTATTCATTAGGTACTAAATCCGTAGTTATCAGTGTTTATCTAATAGGTACTAAGTCCATAACTACCAGTGTTTATCGAGTAGGTACTAAGTCCATAGCTACCAATTCCTAACAGGTACTAAGTCCATAGCTACCGGTGTCTGTCCAATAGGCACTAACTCCATAGCTGTCGATGTTATTTATTAGGCACTAAGACTATAGATGCATATGTTTACTCACATCGTGTAACGCCTGTGTTTCGGGCTTGCCATTTGTAGCAATGTAATAGTCTAGGTTAACCTCTGTAACCCGTTTTGAAATAATAAGATTGTATTATTTGAGTATTGTGTGTTTTGTGCTTAATTGCTTAATTATGTGGTTTGATTAATTAAGAATAAAAATAAGCGTCAAAATTTAAGTGTAAAATAAACTTAATATATTTGGTTAATGTTGTAGTAGTTGAAACGAGGTTTCCGAATATATATAGAACGCCCAAATCTGACTTCGTATGAGGAAGTTATGATTTATCGAAGTTCCGGCTTAGCGATATACAGCCTGTTTTACTCGATTTGAGATCGAGCGGTTGTTAGCCGAAGCAATCTAAATGAGAATCGAAGATCTCATTGTTGGTATTGAAACGATAAAAAGTTAGGCGAGAACGGACGTCAAACGAAGAAGTTATGAATTTATAACGAAAGTTTCTGTCCCGGCCAATTAAAAATAATTAATAAAAATAAAGTCAAAATTAGCCGACGGAGTCTAAACGAAAGTCGTAGAGCATGGTCTCACCTTCGCGTGGATATAAAGAACGTCGAAAACGGAGTTCGTATGAAGAAGTTATGAATTTCCGAAGTTTATTAATCATTTGGTAATTAAATTTAATTATAAATCGAAGGTATTATCCGAAGCTGAGTCACGCGTCTGATCCATGGACCGACTCGGCGAGTAGGTGTCCCCTACTCGGCGAGTAGATCAGATATTTTCACTATAAATAGGAGGCGAGGGTTCAGGGTTTAATATCTCATTTCTTCTCTTCTTTGCGCCGAAGCTCTGCATTTTTACACCCCGAAGCCCCGGTATTATACTCTAGCCCCGAGGCAAGTCCCGAGATCCCGAAGATCCCGAAAAGTGCGGTTCCCGAGTCGAAGCTCTGCCCGCGAAAAGTCGATTTTTGTGAAGATCTTCCAGATCTGCTGAGGAATACTACTCCTATAAGCCGTAGTGCTGTCCGATCATCTTCTGATCAAGTGAGTGTGTAGTTATTTCTTCTAATACAATAATACGAAGTATTTTATATAAAAATACGTGCTATGTGTATATATTTGGTTGTGTTATGTGTGAATGAGTATTCACTCTCTTCTATCTTATAGATCTGCTTATTTCTTTATGAGATACGTGTTATGTGTGTGTGTGCCTCATCTGTTATGTGATATGTGTGTTGATTAAAGCATGCTATACAGGTTTTCTTTAAACTATGTATACAAATGTATATTTTTATCTACTAATATGTTGGGTAGAACATGGGTAGACAGTTGGTGTGTAATAAACAGATGAGAGGCCTCGTTGTTGTTTGATTGAGTCATCTAGCGGAGTTTAGATGACGACCACTGGCTATTCTAGACAGTCTTGTGGAAACATTAGCAGGTTCGCCACCTGTAGGTGTTAATGAACTTGGGTGTTCATTCGCTGTACTCCATCCCCCTCATGGTTGCCTTATTTGACTTATATTGCTGAGGTACCCCCGAAGCATGTGTTGTCGCCCCGATGAAATATTCTTAGACTAGGTCCCTTATGTTAGTTGTTTTAGGGACATTAAAGTGAGAATAACGGGAATGGGTAATTGGGTTATTGTTGGTTGGTGAAAATTAAATATGATATTTATTGTGGGTTGAAAACCCTATATGCTCACCAGGCTCCCAAGCCTGACCCACTCAGTTTTAAATTGTATTACAGGTAGTGGCGGAAGGGCATGAGATGGACGAACCATCAAGTTGTTTTGTTTACAAGTCTGCATATGTTTATATTTGTTATATGACTTGTAATGTATTCGTTTATGCTTATTGGTCTGTATCGGAACATGACACCCCGAGTTTTGATTATAATGAAAATACATTTCTTTTATGAAATGCTTCGGTAAACAATGTTTTATCATGTTTTGTTTTTGGGAACAAATTCCGCAACTCTTTCAAATCAAAAGGATTTACTCTGAATATATTTAAAAGCATAAATGAAAATCGGTCTTTTCTGGCCGAGATTTTGGGGATGTCACAGTTGGTATCAGAGCATTAGTTTAAGCGAACTAGGAATTTGTAGGATTTCTAGACTTAAACTTAGAATGCTAAGTGAAGTTTTGAGATGTGTGTCTGTTGTGATTTAGACACGAGCACTAGTTTATTTTAGGAAAGTTGCCTAAAATGCTTTATGTGCTAAATGTTATATGTTGCCATATATGATATTATTTGTTCGGATCTATGGTCTGTTGCCGACCGGATCTAGAAACCTTATGTGTGTAGGATTCTAAGCGTACGTCTACGATATTAGAACTAGCATGTAAACGTTTCGGAGTGATAAGGATGATTTGAATATCTATCATGATTGAGGATCTAATTTCACCTTATTCGGTGTGTAGATCAAAATGGTGAGAACAAGAAGTGGAGTTGGAAATGCTGACGAAAACAGGAATCAACCACCAGTGATTGAGCCAATACCTGTCGTAGCAGCAGCACCTGAGCCAATAACCATGGCTGGTGTGCAATTGATGATTCAGGCGATGTTGGATCGTCAGATGGATGAAACTAGACGGTTGCTTCAACAAAATCGTGAAGAACTGTCGATTCGTGTGGAAGAGCCTGAACTGAATAAAGGGCACTCAGAAGGAGGAAACTTCAGTGGGTCTATTGGTCAAGCCAACCCACCGATAGTTAGGCAAGATAACCATGAAGGAAGGAATGATGGAATGGGATGCAAGTACAAGGACTTTTTGACTTGCAAACCATCGACCTTCAATGGAAAGGAGGATCCGATTGGGGTTATGGATTGGATCTCCGAAATGGAGCTAGCCTTCATGACGTGTGGCTGCAGAGGTAAGTTGCAAACTATCTATGCCGTGCGTCAATTCCGAGGTGGAGCTGTTCGTTGGTGGAACACTCTAGGGAAGACCTTAAGCCCTAACGAGCCACTGCAATTGTCATGGGCAGAGTTCTTGGTGCAGTTCAAGCGCAAGTTCTGCTCGGCTCAAAATCTGTTGGAGTTGGAGAACAAGTTTCTGACATTGACGAAGGGTAGCATGTCAGTAGATGAATACACCAATAACTTCACCGATAAGATGGAGTTTGCCTTGCGTATCGTTCCAGACGAGCTGACAAAGGTAGATCGGTATGCGAAGGGACTTCCATGGGAGTACGAGGTGCCGGTACGTCAGGCACTTACTCTAGAGGCAGCTATCTGGGCTGCCAAGTCTGTGGAGAACATGATCAAGGGGAGAACCACCGTCAAGGTTGAGGTTGGTGAGAAAAGAAAGTTTGAGGGAACATCTGGTTCCGGTAAAAGAAGCAAATTTTCGAAATCTGATTCGAAAAAGTTTGGAGGAAAAGGAGGCGAAGCAAAGTGGTGTGATAAGTGTAGGAAAAAGCACTTTGGGAAATGTAGCGAGGATGTGACCTGCTACAAGTGTGGAAAGGTTGGACATTTTGCCAATGAATGTCCGAACAACAAAAGGATGTGTTTTGGGTGTAATGAAGAGGGGCATATTTTGAAAGACTGTCCGAAGAAGAAGGAGGCAGCTAGGCCCAACATTCCACCAAAGCCGAAGGCGAGAGCCTTCCAGATGACACTTGAGGCTGCGAAAGATGAAGCTGATGTCGCTTCAGGTACCTTTCTCGTAAACGAATTACCTGCTCATATATTGTTTGATTCTGGAGCCAACTACTCCTTTATTTCGCATGAATTTGGTAGAAAGCTAGCTTTGCCTGTTGATAGACTAAATAATGCTTTATTAGTCGAAGTAGCTAGTGGCAAGTTTGTACCTGTTAGCCATCGTATGAAAAACGTCTTGATCGACCTTAATGGGAATAAGTTTCTCGAGGAATTATTGCCTATCGAACTAAATGGTTTCGACATCGTCTTGGGAATGGATTGGCTTAGCGCCAATGATGCCGAAATTTTGTGCAAGAAGAAGATAGTTAAAGTAAACCCGCCTGGAAAAGATTCGTTTATGGTGTATGGGGACAAACGCAGAGTGAATTCTGGAATCATTTCTCTAATGAAAGCCAGAAAGTGTTTGACCAAGGGATGTACATCATATTTAGCATTCGTGATTGATGCTAAGAAGGAAAAGAAGGTGATGCAGAGCATTCCAGTGGTGTGTGATTTTCCGGAAGTGTTCCCCGAGGATCTTCCTGGATTACCACCTGATAGACAAGTGGAGTTCAGAATAGACTTGTTACCAGGAACCACGCCAATAGCAAAAGCACCCTATCGATTAGCACCGACGGAGATGAAGGAGCTGATGATGCAACTTCAGGAGTTATTGGACAAAGGTTTCATTAGACCTAGTTCATCGCCCTGGGGAGCTCCGGTGTTATTTGTAAAGAAGAAAGATGGAAGTATGAGAATGTGCATCGATTACAGAGAGCTGAACAAGGCAACAATAAAGAATAGATATCCGTTGCCGAGGATTGATGACCTGTTTGATCAATTGCAAGGTTCGAGCTATTTCTCGAAGATCGATCTTAGGTCAGGATATCATCAGCTGAAAGTAAGAGAGCAAGATATCGAGAAGACTGCATTCAGAACTAGATATGGACACTACGAGTTCTTGGTTATGTCGTTCGGACTAACCAATGCTCCAGCAGCGTTCATGGATTTGATGAATAGGGTTTGTAATCCTTTCCTTGATAAATCCGTGATAGTGTTCATAGACGACATTCTGATCTACTCGAAAAGCCAGGAGGAGCATGGCAGGCACTTGCGAGAAGTGTTAGAAGTTTTGAAGAAGGAGAAGCTTTATGCAAAGTTCTCCAAATGTGATTTTTGGATTCGTGAGGTCCAATTCTTGGGTCACGTGGTCAACCAAGAAGGGATAATGGTTGATCCAGCGAAGATCGAAGCTGTGATGAAGTGGGAACAACCGAAAAGTCCCACGGAGATTCGAAGCTTTTTAGGATTAGCCGGATATTACCGAAGGTTTATCCAAGGTTTTTCTTCGATTGCTACTCCATTAACAGCTTTGACCCACAAAGGAGCTACTTATGCTTGGAGTGAGAAGCATAAAGAAGCATTCGAGAAGTTAAAGAAGAAGCTATGCGAGGCACCGATACTTTCTCTACCCGATGGAGTCGAAGACTTCGCTGTTTATAGCGATGCGTCTGGTGTTGGATTGGGTTGTGTTTTGACCCAAAGAGAAAAGGTGATAGCATATGCGTCTCGACAGTTGAAAGAGCATGAAAAGAATTACCCGACTCATGATTTGGAGTTGGCAGCGGTAGTTTTCGCTCTGAAAATATGGAGGCATTACCTCTATGGCACGAAGTGCAAACTTTTCACTGATCATAAGAGTCTCCAATACCTCTTTAATCAAAAAGAATTGAATATGAGGCAACGACGCTGGCTAGAATTACTTAAAGACTATGACTGCGAGATACTTTACCACCCTGGTAAAGCTAATGTTGTTGCTGATGCTCTCAGTCGGAAAGTCAATCTTGAAGGGAAGAGGCCAAGAGCGTTGAAAATTGAAGTTGTCTCGACTATTGTGGAAAGTATAAGGAAAGCTCAAGAGGAAGCTTCTGAGAAAAATGACCGAAAGGAGGAACGTTTGGGTAAAACGTTGGTGTTTGGTACTAACGGTCATGGACTGAAGGTATTCCAAGATCGTATTTGGGTACCTAAGTCAGGAGGAATTAGGGATCTTCTGATGGAAGAAGCTCACAAGACCATGTACTCGATTCATCCGGGTAGCACTAAAATGTATAGGGACCTGAAACCCTACTACTGGTGGCCGACGATGAAGCTTGATGTTGCAAGGTATGTGGCCGAGTGTGTGACTTGTGCGAGAGTCAAGACACAACATCAGAAACCTTACGGGAGTTTAGAACCTTTGCCTGTGCCTATGGGTAAGTGGGAAGACATTGCTATGGATTTTGTCACTAAACTGCCCAGAACAAAGAATGGTCACGACATGATTTGGGTGGTCGTTGATCGATTCACTAAGAGTGCGCATTTCATAGCGGCCAGGGAGAAATGGTCTATGGAAAAACTTGCGAATTCTTACGTGAAGAAAATTGTGAGGCTTCACGGTGTTCCGTTAACGATTGTGTCAGATCGTGATAGCCGTTTCACATCGAGGTTTTGGAAATGTCTACAAGAGGAAATGGGTACCAAGTTATGTTTAAGCACAGCTTACCATCCGCAGACTGATGGTCAGAGTGAAAGAACAATACAAACACTTGAAGATATGCTGAGAGCATGTACCTTGGAATTCCTAGGTAATTGGGATGAACATTTACCGTTGGTAGAATTTTCCTATAATAATAGTTTTCACTCGAGCATTAAGATGGCACCGTACCAAGCTTTGTATGGACAAAAGTGTCGTACGCCGTCTTGTTGGCTTGAGGCTGGGGAAAAGCAGTTTATGGGACCGGAGTTGGTTCATCAAACTGCTGAAAAGTTGAAAATAATTAGGGAAAGAATGTTAGCAGCTCAAGATCGTCAAAAGAGCTATGCTGACAAGAAGCGAAGACCGATGACTTTTGAGGTTGGAGATTCGGTTTTGCTTAAAGTCTCGCCGTGGAAGGGACTTATAAGATTTGGTAAAAGGGGAAAGTTGAGTCCAAGGTTTATTGGACCGTTTAGAGTCCTTCAGAGGATTGGGAATCAAGCTTACAAGCTCGAATTACCCGAAGAACTGAATGGAATTCACAACACCTTTCATGTGTGTTATTTGAGGAAGTTCACGGGAGAAGTTCCCGATATAATTCCAATTTCGGAATTGAGAATTGATGAGAACAAAAGGTTGATTGAAGAACCAGAGGCAATTGTTGACCGAAAGACTAAGAAGTTGCGACGCAAAATGGTTGGATTAGTGCTTGTCCGATGGAAACACACGAATGGGTCGAATCTCACCTGGGAGACGGAGAGTGACATGTTGAGTCGCTATCCGCATTTGTTTGTTGATATGTGATTCCGGGGACGGAATCATTCTAAGGTGGAGAGAATTGTAACGCCTGTGTTTCGGGCTTGCCATTTGTAGCAATGTAATAGTCTAGGTTAACCTCTGTAACCCGTTTTGAAATAATAAGATTGTATTATTTGAGTATTGTGTGTTTTGTGCTTAATTGCTTAATTATGTGGTTTGATTAATTAAGAATAAAAATAAGCGTCAAAATTTAAGTGTAAAATAAACTTAATATATTTGGTTAATGTTGTAGTAGTTGAAACGAGGTTTCCGAATATATATAGAACGCCCAAATCTGACTTCGTATGAGGAAGTTATGATTTATCGAAGTTCCGGCTTAGCGATATACAGCCTGTTTTACTCGATTTGAGATCGAGCGGTTGTTAGCCGAAGCAATCTAAATGAGAATCGAAGATCTCATTGTTGGTATTGAAACGATAAAAAGTTAGGCGAGAACGGACGTCAAACGAAGAAGTTATGAATTTATAACGAAAGTTTCTGTCCCGGCCAATTAAAAATAATTAATAAAAATAAAGTCAAAATTAGCCGACGGAGTCTAAACGAAAGTCGTAGAGCATGGTCTCACCTTCGCGTGGATATAAAGAACGTCGAAAACGGAGTTCGTATGAAGAAGTTATGAATTTCCGAAGTTTATTAATCATTTGGTAATTAAATTTAATTATAAATCGAAGGTATTATCCGAAGCTGAGTCACGCGTCTGATCCATGGACCGACTCGGCGAGTAGGTGTCCCCTACTCGGCGAGTAGATCAGATATTTTCACTATAAATAGGAGGCGAGGGTTCAGGGTTTAATTGCTCATTTCTTCTCTTCTTTGCGCCGAAGCTCTGCATTTTTACACCCCGAAGCCCCGGTATTATACTCTAGCCCCGAGGCAAGTCCCGAGATCCCGAAGATCCCGAAAAGTGCGGTTCCCGAGTCGAAGCTCTGCCCGCGAAAAGTCGATTTTTGTGAAGATCTTCCAGATCTGCTGAGGAATACTACTCCTATAAGCCGTAGTGCTGTCCGATCATCTTCTGATCAAGTGAGTGTGTAGTTATTTCTTCTAATACAATAATACGAAGTATTTTATATAAAAATACGTGCTATGTGTATATATTTGGTTGTGTTATGTGTGAATGAGTACTCACTCTCTTCTATCTTATAGATCTGCTTATTTCTTTATGAGATACGTGTTATGTGTGTGTGTGCCTCATCTGTTATGTGATATGTGTGTTGATTAAAGCATGCTATACAGGTTTTCTTTAAACTATGTATACAAATGTATATTTTTATCTACTAATATGTTGGGTAGAACATGGGTAGACAGTTGGTGTGTAATAAACAGATGAGAGGCCTCGTTGTTGTTTGATTGAGTCATCTAGCGGAGTTTAGATGACGACCACTGGCTATTCTAGACAGTCTTGTGGAAACATTAGCAGGTTCGCCACCTGTAGGTGTTAATGAACTTGGGTGTTCATTCGCTGTACTCCATCCCCCTCATGGTTGCCTTATTTGACTTATATTGCTGAGGTACCCCCGAAGCATGTGTTGTCGCCCCGATGAAATATTCTTAGACTAGGTCCCTTATGTTAGTTGTTTTAGGGACATTAAAGTGAGAATAACAGGAATGGGTAATTGGGTTATTGTTGGTTGGTGAAAATTAAATATGATATTTATTGTGGGTTGAAAACCCTATATGCTCACCAGGCTCCCAAGCCTGACCCACTCAGTTTTAAATTGTATTACAGGTAGTGGCGGAAGGGCATGAGATGGACGAACCATCAAGTTGTTTTGTTTACAAGTCTGCATATGTTTATATTTGTTATATGACTTGTAATGTATTCGTTTATGCTTATTGGTCTGTATCGGAACATGACACCCCGAGTTTTGATTATAATGAAAATACATTTCTTTTATGAAATGCTTCGGTAAACAATGTTTTATCATGTTTTGTTTTTGGGAACAAATTCCGCAACTCTTTCAAATCAAAAGGATTTACTCTGAATATATTTAAAAGCATAAATGAAAATCGGTCTTTTCTGGCCGAGATTTTGGGGATGTCACACATCGTCTTTTATCTCTCATCATTCATCTACCCATGTCATACCCAACATATTTGTATATATAAAATATGTATACAGTTTAAATCATTTAAAACATGTATAAAAAACGTTCATCCAGCATAGACAACAAGTATTTAGATAATATGCACACATAGCACGTAGGGTGGTGACTCGGTACTCGGACAGCACTTCGTTACTCTTAAAACAATTTCCCTCGACAAAACCTAGTATCAATACCACTAGGGTTTAGTCTAACGTTAACCGCGACTAATTAATAGTCTAGCTATTATTATTATTATTATTATTATTATTATATAAGCGTTAAACAACACTCTATATAACTCATAATAATAGCCCAAATAATTATTTTAAGGACCTAATAACATTACTATAATTATTTGAAAGCTATACTAAAAATAGCGTAGGCGTAGCTCACTTACAGCGGGTTTTATCGAAAACCGGGCTTTGCTTGGAGCAGCGTTTCCGAAACCAAAAGACCTTTTTTTCTCGGGACTCTGGGAGCCTCGGGGCTTCCCTCGGGTGCTAGGGGTTTTACTTAGGGTTTAGGGGTGGTTTGGGATCCTAGAGAGAGAAAGAAACTAAAGAGAGAAGTGATTTTTGGTGTGAAAATGCGGGCAGCCTGGACCTCGGACATACGCTGGGCGTACAGGTCCTCGGACGCGGGGCGTAGTTTGCATCATACAACACATGGCGAGGTTTCGGTGTTGGAGTGTGGCTTGTCTCGGAACCGCGCAAAGGATCGGCACGCTGGGTGTACCGAGTTGCGGACGATGGGCGTATGCGAAGGACGACGTGTCATCATCCGAAGCGAGTCCTGATCATCATCGAACGGCTGGAATTCAGCCACGTCATCGATCTCACATCAGATTTCGCAAATTCCCTTTCCGACTTTTAAAAATCATAACTCTCGCATACGAGCTCCGTTTTTGACGTTCTTTATATCCATGCGAAGGCGGGAACGTACTCTACAACTTTTGTTTAGACTCTGTCGGCTAATTTTGAATCTATTTTAAAAGTTATATTTTTAACAGGCTGGGACATGATTAGTCCGTTAAAAATTCATAACTTATTCATCCGACGTCCGTTGTCGTCTGTCATTTTATCGTTACACTAATATTAACGAGATCTTCGATTCTCGTTTAGGTTGTGTCGGCTAAAAACCGCTCGATCTAATATTCGAATTTCGGGTTGTACACTACTAAGCTGAAACGTCGAAAAAATCATAACTTTCTCATACGAAGTCAGATTTGGGCGTTCTTTTTATGGATGCTCTCGGTTTAATGAATTATACGACTTTTGTTTAGATCGCTAAGGCTAAATCTCGCTCTACCATAAATTCAATATTTACGCTTCCCGGTATCGTGTCGGTTCCGTCGAGAAACTTCGACAGATCATAACTTCTTCGTTATAACTCAGATTTCGGCATTCTTTATATGTATAGAAACCTTGTAACATATACTACAACTTGGTTAATATTATTTATTCTAAATAATCTTTTTACAAAAAGTTATTTTCGACACTTATTGCCTCTATATTGATTAGCCTGGATCTACGGGCGTTACAATTATCTCCCCCTTAGGATGATTACGTCCCGGAATCATCAACGAAACAGGGCTCACATGATGACTCCATACGTTATCTCTTCATCCTAAATAATAACCGTAACTTTGATGTTTCTTCGAACGAGTATCTAACTCTAAGACTTCCTGACTGCAGGCGGTGCCCGATCTTGGACCTGCTCTCTATCTCATTTTAGACTTTCAGTCATGATCTTCATGTCATGATCTTGATCTTTATTGGAGACTCCTTCTTTAACAAACTTGAGATAAGTTTCTTCCTTCGATTATGATAATAGACCGATGGGTCTTGTTCTAATGACCTCTCATCGTATGATGCATTGCTTGGACTCGGGTCATTTAGAGTCAAATTCCAGAACAGACTATACCTTCCTTCATGTTCTAATCACATCTTAAAAGGTAGCATTTCTAGCAAACGTCATGATACTTCTACTGATCGCTTTGATTAATTCTTCCGAATTAAGTCGGTGCTACATCGAACTTGGTTCTCTGAACCACGTAACATACTCATCGTAGTCGGACTCTTCAGGCTGGGGGCCAACAAAGGGATGAGTTGATGACAAGACCAACGTTGATTATTGTGAGTCTAGATGTTCACATCAATCGAATTGATAACAAGATTAGCTAGAGTGTAACAACCCGAAATTTCGTTTCATTGCTTGTACCCCTTTTCGCGACTCATTTCGATCATCCAATCGCCGTTTTCGATTTCGTTTCCGATTTCCGTCAATTAATTAAGTCATTAATGTGGATTTTATTTTATGACTTAATGAGTGTCCTAATACCCTTAGAACTCATTCTAACACCTCGTATTAGTGATCGAAATATTTTTAGAATCAACCATATCGGGTAACGACAACTTAATCGGGTGCGACCAAAAGCCCCGTTTAACGTCGGTATCGGGTAGAATTCCACCGTGTCCCAAACTTAGGACCTATTTAAACATGTTCCAGATATCATTTGAAGCTTTTTCTCTCTCTCTCACTACTCTCTCTCTAACCTCTCTCCTAAATCCAAGTTTAAAGGTCCAAATCTAGAGTTTAAGGTCTCAAATCTTCAAGGTACCTTCCTATACTCATTTTGCATCATATTGAACCTTCAAATTCGAGATTTATTCATGATTTAGAGACTTGTATATGAGTTTACGGCCCAGGATAGTGCTTAGGCCGTAAACCCATATTTAAAGGGTTTTTAAGCCCTTAAACCCTTCCATGACTCAAACTAGACCTAGATATGACTTTTAGAAGTTTGGTAATAGACTTAGAACACTTTAAACATGAATTTTGGGGGATTTGTATGAGTTTACGGCCAAGGCATGTGCTTGGGCCGTAAACTCCTCAATCATGGGTGTAAACTCTTTTTCAATGTGTTAGAAAGCCATCTAACACCACCAAAAGCCTTAGAATAAATCATAGATCCATCTAAAAATAGTTTGGGGACCTTAAACACATCAAACACCCTCTTAATAAGAGTTTACGGCCATAGATCATGCTCTTAGGCCGTAAACTCCTAAATATGAGTTAAATGGTGCCCTAAATTCGTAACAAGGATTGGAAAATTAACTAGAATCACATGTGATTGTTCCTTGTGCCCCAAAATAATTATCCTTGACCATAGGAGAGTTTACGGCCGTAAACTCCAAGTTTACAGCCGTGAACTCCCTTAAACATGGTATAAGGCCCCTTAAATTATCTTTAGGCATTTTAGAAGTCCATTCCAACAATTCCTAAGTCCAAACAAGCCATTAAGCACTCAAAATCACACCAACATGAGTTCACGGCCGTGAACTCATGTATGTATGTGTTTCATGGTTGTAAACTCCCTAAAATGTTTACTCTTGGGGAGTAAACTCAAATCCCAAGTCCCTAGTACCATTACGCGTCCGTAGATATCACCCGGGTCACTCCAAACACTCGTTTGAGGTGTTTAATCTCATTGGAGTGTAATGTTCCATATAAGTAGTGATTGTAAATTTAATTAGATATATATATGGACGTTATTTCATTTTACATAGGGACCTCGCGTATTATCAAGCCCCGATTCGACGCCTAGCATCCGAATTTGACACATTTTCGCGTCCGGTGAGTTCATACCCCTACCCTTTTTCAACTGTTTTCACTGTTTTTAGGGGGGAATACAAGCAAAAGTAAAAGGAAATCTTGTACTCCAACTTATTATTTTCAGTTCAATTGATTTCATTCTGTATGTTCTAATATCAATAACTGTGTTTATCAAATAGTTCGAGTTACAAAGTTAGCTTTCAAACTAATCATAGATTTCTTGATAAAATGTTACAATCTAAACTATGTTTCATAATCTATGAATAATTCATACTAATCATCATTCAGAACGAATACGAAAGTACAAATGGAAATAGAACGAATATGAAACTATAACCAGGAATAGAACGAATACGAAAGTACAGTTGGAAACAGAACGAATACGAAACTATAACTAGGAACAGAACGAATACGAAACTATAATTAGGAATACAACGAATACGAATACGAATACGAATAGTAATAGGAGTAGGATTAGGGAAACGAATACGACTATGAATACGAATACGCATATGAATACGAATACGAATATGAATACGAATACGAATACGAATAGTAATAGGAGTAGGATTAGGGAAACGAATACCATTACGTATACGAATACGAATACGAATGCGAATAAGTATATGAATATGTTTAAGAATAGGAACACGAATACGAAGATATGTATCTAAGTACACTCCAGGATAACACCATTAGGATATCAGAATACCTAGTTAATACAATAGGTACGAATGGAAATCAATCATTATATGGAAATTCAATAACTAAACTTACTTTTAGGAAAGTATTGGACTTTCCTGGGGAAACGTTACATAACTAGAAAAGTGTAATAAACTAGATAACTTTATATCTTTCACAATTAGTAATATACAATCAGGAAAGTATGGGACTTTTCTGGGATCATAGTTAAACATAACCAGAATCGTGTAACCTAACAATCAACCAACCTTTTCTTTTAAGAAAATATGGGATTTTCGTGGATAACAAACTTTTTGGTAAACCAAAGGAAACTCGTACATTTTCACCAAACAAACATCTTATGAACTCACCAGCTTTATGCTGATTTTCAAACTGCTTGTATTCTCAGGTCAACATTAGACAGGTACCTAGCGATCCTTTTGGAGAAGACGGAGCGTACAGAAGACTCGTCTCTACTTTTGTTCATATATACTATGTATTACGAATGTACAACTTTACTTTTGAACAATGTAAACTTTGATATGTAATGTAATGGTTGTTTACTTTACTTACTATGTGCATTGGATTTGATACTCAACGTGGAGTCCGCCCCGGAAATGTTTCCGCCTTAGGTTTTCCGGGTGTGACATAGAGTGTGGTGAGTCAATACATTTGTTGGGTTGGTGCGGACCCAGTAGCATGTACGCTTATGTTTATATTCTTGTATGTGGTATTTTGGGGAACTCACTAAGCTTTTGCTTACAGTTTTGTATTAAAATGTTTTAGGTACTTCAAATGATCGTGGAAAGGCGAAGGCTTGACTGTACACATTCATCAACAACTTTCGTGATTCCATATTTGTTATGACAGTCTGATTTTTGGTTGATTGTATTTTGAATAAACGTGATTTCTTTGATATGTGTTTTTTGAAAATGGGGTTTATTCCTAGTTTAAAAATGAAAAAAATTGTAACACCCATAAAAATCATGCTAATTTAAAACTTTTTAAATCAATCAAAAACTAATAATTATTACAATTTTTTTTTTCAAAATGCTTTCATATCAGAGTATCCCATAATCAAATCATCAATATATAAGGAGGTGCACGATCATGCCTTCGCCTTCCCGCGATCATCAAATGTACTTGAAACAAAATCAACAACTGTAAGCCCGAAGCTTAGTGAGTTCTTCCAAAATACTAATGCCATACAAACCATAACAATATCATATAAACAACAAGCATAATGAGCCATCAGCCTGACTGGACCGCCTCTCAGGGCCATCAGTCTATCTGGATCACTATCCGAGCCATCGGCACGTCTGGAGCGCCTATCCAGACCGCTCGTCGGGCTTTCGGCCTGACTAGTATGCCCTAACCGGGTCTGTAGTCTATCTAGGCCGCCCTAGGTATGTTGGCATAAGCACAAAGCATGGCCACCTCAACCCAACCCCCAATCAAACAGTCATGTGGACATAAATATCATACGATAGGTAACGTGTTCATATAGTTAAACAGATCTAATAGATCACTAACATAGTATCATCCTATAACTAGGATACCGATCTAGCAGATCACTAACCATAACATCATCCTATATACCAGGATACCAACCTAACCGGTCACTAACATAGCATCATCCTAAATACAAGGATATCGGACTAACAGGTCACTAAGCATATCATCATGCAATAACTAGCATAACAATCAAAAAGATGGTTCGGCATTGGTGCCTTTGACCCTGTTAGTATAGTGAGAACAACTCACCTCACAATGTCGATCGGAACTGAAAATGTCAAACTCCTGAAATACAGCTCCATACTCAAACACCTACATCCACTAATGATCCACTTCCATAAATTTCCAAATTACTAAAGTACCCCAGAAGTCAAACTGGTCAACCCTTGGTTAAAGTCAAAGTCAACAATCAAGGTCAACAGTCCATGTTGACCCGACTCGTCGAGTTCCTTCAGAACTCCAGAAATCGCAAAAAACCTATTCGACTCGCCGAGCTTCTAGACAATTCGTCGAGTCCATGCAATGTCCAGAATGTCGGGAAAACCCTAGACAACTCGTCGAGTTACCTCTCCAACTCGCCGAGTTCATGCAGAATCCAGAAAGTGGGAAGACCCTCATTCAACTCGTCAAGTTGACTATGCAACTCGCCGAGTTCCTTCAGTCAATATCTCCTTCAAATGTTTTTAAGTGAAACCAAATTTCCAAACTGTAGATCTAGGCTCCTAGGGTGTAGTTATCACGTAAAGTTGCTAACTTTACGTGCATGCAAGGCTCCATGAGGCTAAAAAACTCATAACTAGCCATAGACAGAAGAAGGTTTTGGACATGAAGGAGGGCCAAAGCTTCATAAAGCTTGAGGATTTATGTCCATAAGGGCCTAGTGGAGTCCAGATCTGAAACCAAGCCCTTGTGACAAGATCAAATTCGATAGTGACTCCATTTTACACAAAAATGCCCACATTACAACATAAAAAGAGATATAATAAATGGAATGCCAAGGTAAAAACTTTTTACCTTCTACTAGATGCCAACACAATATAGATACTGGATCTACAAGCTTCCCCTCGTTCCAAGCTTCTTAATTTTCAAGCTTCTTCAACAAATGCACCAAAAACATACTTTTAGCCTCTCCCACACTCAAGAATAGGGTTTAGATCGATTAGGATTGTTTCTAGCTGTCAAAAGGTGGTAAGGAGGCTGGAGGAAAGGACTAAAGGTCCTTTAAATAGGGTGCAAACCCTAAAAATTAGGGTTTTCATGCATAACCTCTACTAGTCGAGTTGGGTCCTCCAACTCGTCGACTAGATGCCATAAAGGAAGCGGGCTGACTAGGTTCGACACGACGAGTTGGGGCCTCCAACTCGTCGAGTTCCCACAATAAAATGAATACAAAGCTTTTAAAATTTATACCTGGGAGTCAAGGTGTTACAATTCTCCCCTACTTGAACTAGACTTCGTCCTTGAAGTTTGCTGCTGAGAACGACTTCGGATTATGCTCCCGCATCTTTGCCTCCAGCTCCCAAGTCCACTCGGATCCCCTCCAATACTCCCATTGTACCTTAACCAAAGGTATTTCCTTGTTCTGTAGAACATTCACTTTCCTCTCCCGAACGGCCACTGGCCTCTCCACGTAATTCAGGCGCTTGTCGACCTGAATATCATCTAATGGCACCACTGCCTCCTCATCTAATATGCACTTCCACAACTGTGAAACATGGAAAGTGTTGTGGATCTGACTAAGCTCCTCCGGGAGATCTAGTCTACACCCCACTTTTCCAGCCCTGGCGATGATCCTGAATGGCCCGATGTATCGGGGACCCAATGTTCCCCTCTTCCATAAGCGAATCACACCCTTCTAGGGTGAGACCTTCAGGAGTACCATGTCACCGACCTAAAACTTCAACTCAGATCGACGTTGGTCGACGTAACTCTTATGATGACTATGTGCAGTCTGCAATCGCTGTCTGATCTGCTGAATCATCTCGGTAGTCTACAGGACTACCTCGGTCCGACCCGTCACCCTATGACTAACCTCGCCCTAACAGACTGGGGTGCGGAATCTTCATCCATACAACAACTCATAAGGTGGAGCACCAATGTTGGAGTGATAGTTTTTGTTGTAGAAATCTCTACAAGGGGGAGGTAGGCGTCTTAGGTCCCACCGAAGTCAATGACACAAGCCCTCAACATATCCTGGAGGGTCTGAATGGTCCGCTCACTTTGGCCATCTATTTGCAGATGGTATGCGGTACTGAAGTGTAGCCGCGTGCCCAGTTTTACGTGGAACTTCTGCCAGGAACGGGAGGTGAACCGAACATCACAGTCTGAAACGATAGAGACCAGAACCCCATGGCGAGCGACAATCTCGTGTAAATACACATCGGCCAGCTTCTCGGCCGATAAGCTCTACCGAATGGGCAGAAAATGGCCACTCTTGGTCAATCGATCCACGATGACCCATATAGCGTCGAAACCATTTGTCGTTCTCGGCAATTTGGTGATGAAGTCCATCGTGATCTGCGACCATTTCTACATGGGAATCTCTAGAGGTTGCAGCTTTCCATGCGACCTCTGGTGCTCATCCTTGACCATCCTGCAGGTCAAGAACCTCTCGACGTACTAAGCGATCTCTCGCTTCATGCACGTCCACTAGTAACTCAAACTCAGATCTCGGTACATCTCGGTGGCCCCTGGGTGAATAGAGAAGCGAGACATGCGAGCCTCCTCCAGTACAATCTATTAGACCCGACCAGACATCGAAACCCAGACCCGACCCCACCATACATGCGAGCTTGCTCCTGCACAAATCGGGTGATCTCGCGTCTAATCCTCTCAAGCTTTAAGTTCTACTATCGTACACCCTTAGCCTGATCTTCCCTGATCAGGCTCACAAGTGGAGAATCCACTGATATCCTCATAAATGTCGCAGAAGTAGAAGATCCAGTCGACTTGCGGCTCAGGGCATCCGCCACCACATTCGCCTTACCAAGATGGTAAAGGATCTTGTAGTCATAATCCTTGACTACGTACAGCCACCTACGCTACCTCATGGTCAGGTTTGGCTGATCCATGATGTGTCTCAGACTCTTGTGGTCAGTGTATATGGAATAGCAGACCTCATAGAGGTAATGTCTCCAAATCTTAAGAGTGAACACCACTGCTCTCAACTCCAAATCATACGTGGGGTATCTCGTCTCATGCGGCTTCAACTGTCACGATGCGTTGGCTATCACCCATCCTCTCTGCATGAGGCCCGCTCACAGTCCCATGATGGATACATCACAGAACACTAAAAAATCCTCAACTCCCTCCGGGAGAGTCAAGACTGTAGCCTCGCAAAGTCGCTGTCTGAGGGTGTCAAATGCTCTCTGCTGCTTAGGGCCCCACCAAAAAACCACCTCCTTCCTCTTCAGACAAGTGAGAGGTACTGCAGTCTTGGAGAAATCTTGAATAAATATCTGGTAGTACCCGGCCAATCCCAAGAAGCTCTTGATGTCTGAGGGAGATTTCGAAACCTCCCACTGCATAACCGCCTTGATCTTCGCCGGATCAACAAAAATCCCCTCCTGGTTAACGATATGTCCAACGAACTAAACCTCTCGTAACCAAAACTCACACTTCGAGAACTTGATATAAACACTACAAGAAAAAAAGCGATTTTGCTATGAAAGGAATCCGTTGCGAAAAGCTGAAATTCCGTTGCAAAAGACAAATAGCGACGGAACTTTGACAACATATTTCCGTCCCTAAAAATGCCATAGCGAGGAGTTTGCAACAAAAATGATAATTTCGTCGCAATTGTGACAACGGATTGAAATACGTGGTAGATAGTATTCCTTCGTGTATTCCGTAGTAGGTTTCCATCACAAATTCCATGGTAGTTCTTCCGTCACAAATTCTATTGTAGTTAATCCCTAGAAAAATCTGTGGTGATGAATCCCTAGCAAAATCCGTGGTGATGAATCCCTAGAAAAATTCATGGTGATGAATCCCTAGCTAAATCTGTGGTGATGAATCCCTAGCTAAATCCGTGGTGATGAATCCCTTGCTAAATCCGTTTGATGATCTCCTAGCAAATTACGTGGTCATGAATCCCTAGCAATTTTAGTGGTGTATATATTATATATCAGATTCAATATGGACCGATTGATAATTGATTTATAAATTATATCCAAATAATTTTGTAGTAATATATGAAAAACGAAAAAAAAAACAAAAAAACTCATAACCATTATATCATAAAATAACAAAATAATTATTTATTACATGGAAAAAAGAAAGTTGCTACTCTAAAATACATAATCTTCAATAAACATATATCAACCTACTACTCTTGTTGTTTTCTAACGACATTAATAAGATCCAATGCCGTTTGAAGTTATTTTTCAAGATGCCCGACCCTTGCTTTGTTTTCTTCTTGTTGGGCGTTCATCATTTTTGTAAGCTCTTTGTTTTGCTGTTGTTGTTTAGCAACAAGCTCCCTCATTTCTTCTATTTCATCATTTTTTCCAAAATGTAAGATACATCCGTTTTACCATTGCTATTGGGAACCGCCTTTGCAAAAGAGCCTAATCCATAAAGTCTTTTTTTTTTATCATGACCACCAACAACATCATAAAATAGCTTGTCCTCCTCAAATTCAACACCTTCGGCTTCCAACTCTTCCCGTTTTTCTATATAGGATGCCTACAAAATAAAAATATTATAAGTTAAAAGATATCAGATTTAGGAATGATATTATGGAGTAGCTACAATATAAAAGTTAATTTAAACTAAAATGAATATTACATGAATTTGCCTATCTTTTTCATTTGTGAAAGTGACTCCATCATGATTCTTAGTGTGTGTATACAGGAACAATTCACTATGGAGTGACTCATGTCCTAATTTCCTCTTCTGCATAAATACCATATAAAAAGTCAAATATACAGATAAACATATGCAAACGTTGATACGATGTACCATTTAAAAAATTACCAAATCAGAAGCTATCTTCAAATGACATGCAGATCCAGTGTTATGTGTAGGTTTTGCTACTCCATCAGCCACACCGTTACGCCTATTCTCCTTGTTCTGCTCAGATTTTAGCTTGTATTCTTCTGTGTTCCATTTTAATTGCCAAGAGTTCCAAACTTCCTGTGGAATATGAGCTGGTTTAAGGCCATGTTTGTTTCTTTTTGGGCTCCTCATGTTGAAGAGATATTAACCATAACTTTGTGTCGCTTTCCTTTCCCAAGCTTGCCTCACTAGCGAGTCTATTGTCTCATCCCAACAACATTTTTCTACACATTAACAATATAAACATAATTTGAAGTGTAAATTTTTACCAAACAACAATTTATGACTGATAGTTACCTGAAACTCCTCCCAATATAATTCGCGCATTTCTTTGCTTACCTGTGCCCAAGAGTACCCTTCTGGATCTACTATTTGTTTAAAGGACTGACTAATAACGTGTGCACAAGGGCCTGGTGGCATTATCCTACAAGTAATCATGTGATGTGTTAATTTATGAATTGATATGTAGGTGTAAACCAAAATTTAATACATAAAAAAAGTTGTAATTAAGATTTGAATTGGTAACTCACGTATTTTTCCAAACATGAACATTAAAACGTCCATCTGGTCCACAATCTTTAGAGGAATTGTTTTCACCTTCTACACTTTCCACTACAGATCCATTCATGGGTGGTTGTGTTGGTGATGGGGTAGATTATGGGATAGGTGTTATTAATGGGGTATATTTAGGGGTAGGTGTTGGGATAGATGTATATGTTGAGGATGTGGTAGTTCCTTTACTTAAGGTGGGTGTGGTAGTATATATAGGTGTTGATGATGTGGTAGTGGGTGTTGGTGTTGAGGATGGTTCAGATAATGTAGGTTCTAAGGTTTTTGTTATTGATGTTCGTGTTGACGATTGTATTGTTCAAGTTTCTGAAGTTTTAAATGTTTTTTCTAAGGATGTTGTGGATGTTTTAACTGATGTCAAGGAAGTGGTAGTCATGGTTGATGTTAATGATATAGGTTTAGGGGGTTTGTTGGTAGATGTTATAGGTGCTTTGGATGTGATTGTTGGTATTGGTAAGTCGATTTCCTCATCTTGTAATTGTCTGTTTAGAAATTTTGTAGCAGAAATCCTGTTGCGTTTCATTACTTGTGGTGTAATGAATTTAGTTGGCTTCACACCGGATGCTCCTTTTGGTTTCAGGGTCGACATCTTTCGACATCTTTCTGACACAAACAATAAAAATAAATTATATATGAATGCATTACTTTGCATGCAAACTATTGAATACAATCAAAACCAATTTACATTAAGAAATCAGAGAACAAAAAACGATCGATCATTACGACAACAGTAAATTAAATAAATATAAATTTTAGACGAGTGACAACCTATATCGCCAAAGTCAGTGCACAAATGTATAATGAACAAAGATTTCGATCAATAAGCCGCCGGAGATGATGATTACTGGAAAATGTAAACCCTATTTCTAATCGGTAAATTTAATTACCCTAATATGCAACATAAACGTGTGTAGGTTGGAGGGAAACGAATTGTGAAATACTTTAAACCTCCGCTAATAAAAAATTCGAACTGTGCTAATTACCGCTAAATATTAGTAATTCAAATTTATTTAAAGTAGTTACAGATTGATAAATAGGGTATATACATATAAATAACGTCAAGAAAGAACATAGAGTAACGATGTGTTCATAGTATAATTTTAACTTAAAATTATATACAAGGAATAAACATTAATAAACTATACATATTTATGCTTTTCTGTTTAAACCGAAATTTATATACAAAATACATACGGGTCATGTCAATATATATGATAGTAGCTTATGGTGTCCATGGATGACATATGGGCCATTGTTCGACATGGTAGTAGCTTATTGTGTCCATGGATGACATATGGTTGATTGGTCCACATGGTAATGGCTTATGGTGTCCATGGTTGACATATGGATGACATATGGGCCATTGGTCCACATGGTAATGGATTATGGTGTCCATGGATGACATATGGGCCATTGGTTGACATGGTAGTGATTATTGTGTCCATGGATGATATATGGTTGATTGGTCCACATGGTAATGGCTTATGGTGTCCATGGATGAAATACGAGTCATTGGTTAATATGGTAGTTGATTATGGTGTCCATGGATGACATATAGATGACATATGGTCCATTGGTCAATATGGTAATTGCTTATGGTGTCCATGGATGAAATACGGGTCATTGGTCAACATGGTAGTTGATTATGGTGTCCATGGATGACATGTGGGCCATTGGTCGATATGGTAGTTGCTTATGGTGTCCGTGGATGAAATACAGGTCATTGTTCAACATGGTAGTGGATTATGGTGTCCATGGAGGACATATGTGCCATTGGTCAATATGGTAGTTGCTTATGGTGTCCATGGATGAAATACGGGTCATTGGTCAACATGGTAGTTGATTATGGTGTCCATGGATGACATGTGGGCCATTGGCCAATATAGTAGTTGCTTATGGTGTCCATGGATGAAATACGGGTCATTGGTCAACATGGTAGTCGATTATGGTGTCCATGGATGACATATGGGTCATTGGTCGACATGGTAGTTGCTTATGGTGTGATGGTATCACCCATGGATGAAATACGGGTCATCAGTCAACATATATCATTTGTGCCGGTTATGTATTAAAATTTAAAATTTTCAAATACTTAATTTTGTAAATATTAATTTTTTAAATAATTTTATTAATAATTTAGGGACCCCGATTAATCCCCGCCGAGTCTGATTAATCGCATATCGCCAGTCGACCTCCGAGCGACGGACGAGCGATTTTTACAACCTTGATTAAAATAGAAATTGATTTTTCTCTTAGATATGACTTTTTACAAAACTAACCTTACTAATTAAATACGATTCATTGTATGTATTAGGACAATTTGGTCATTTTATAATGGAACTTCTTCTAGGTGCCATAATGTTTTCCGACGAAACACGTTGTTTCAGTTCTTCGCTCTTATTTCAGTCACTTGCAAGCAACCCCAATTCAAAATTCCGACAATCAAAAAACCCTAAAATCCTTTGTGCAGAATCGTTATCTTATTGAATGTTTATTATTATGGAAGCCAGTACTTCTTCTAAGAATCAGTCAAAAAATAAAAGGAAACCGCTTACAGAGATGCCATTTGAAGTGATGGAGAAAATAATAGTCAACTTGGAAAAAATTTCAGCAGTCGAGGCTTTCAGGATGAAGAGTGTGTAAGTTTTTCCTTTGATCATTCTATTTCACAAGTGTATGTGAGTTGTCTTTACATTATGGAGCGAATATTGTGTTTCGTTTGCAGTTGTAGATTCTTCAACGAGGCAGGAAAAACGGATGAAGTATATAAACATATGGAGTTAGATGGACTGTGATTTCGTATTTGGTCTGACCAGAAACATGTAGTTGTTAATAAATGCATAGAGATGAGAAACCTAAATATTCTATTCAGGAATGGATTGGTACGTTGCTATATATATGCATAGTAGTAATTAATCTGTTACTTGTTTTGCATAACTTTAACTAGAAATTATGTGTTTAATGTTTTTTTCAGATGAAGTTATTTTTCTTAGAAGATAGACATGAAGGGAAAACGATGCTTGAAGAAGCATCTGCATTGGGACATTTGGATTCAACATTTGTCTTGGGAATGATGCTGATGGCTGAAGGGAGACATAGGAAGCAGGAAGCTTTGGAGATGTTGAATAATGCTTACCGCAGAGCAAATGGTAAGTGGAATCTTAGAGCAACTTGTTCTAAGGTTCATCTCCACTTATATAGGGAGGGGAGGAAACATGTACACTTCCATGGCTTCGATAGATCTTGTGCATTGCATAAGTCTGTAGTTAGTGTGTCAGACGCTTTTGTGAATGGATACAAATGGGTGTTTATGTGTGAAATTTGTTTATGGGATGCTTGTTTCGTTAGGTTTTCTAGGGAGTTTGGTATAATTTATGATTAGTTTGTTGATATGTACTTTCATATTAAGACAATTAATGCTTTGTAGATTCTTTTGGTTTAATATACGAATATATAGTAATTTACTTGATAAGTAATTATTTGATGTTGTTACTTGATTAGTAAGTATGCTGTGTTGTTAATAAGGGACTAAAAGAGTTAAAGTTCAGAATGATGTTTGAATCATGTTTAAATAATGTTTGAATAATGTATTTTGGACTTTTAATATTAGTGTTTATATTGTATTGTGATTATAGTTGTATGTAGCAAATGTTTTGTTCTTTCCTAGTATTAAATACATATAAAATACAATTGTAAAGGCATAAACAAACATCTATTTTATTTTGGACTTGGTAATTTGGTTTAATATCAACTAGTGGAGAACCCATGCTTTGCAACAAAGAAAAAGTATTGTGGCTAAAATCAAAATAAAAAAAATAAACATATGGACTAAAAGTGGCAACAAAAGAAAACTATTGTGTCTAAAATCTAAAGTAAATAAGTTTACTGTTAAAATCTTGTTCCACTTTTAATATGTATATTACTACATGAATATATACTAGTAATTTGGTGAAATGTTAATATAAATGTATTACATTATAGATTATGATATATATATATATATATATATATATATATATATATATATATATATATATATATATATATATATATATATATATATATGTTATTTTTATCTTTTCAACAATCAAAAGTCCAATGTTACCTAGCTAGAAAAGGCTATAATATTTGAATACGTGTTTTGACACAAATACCCTTAGTATTAAAATATTTGGAATGATTTCAGGGGTAATTTGATCTTTTTTCACTCTAAATTATTAAGGCGTCATCATCCCTCCGACATGACGCCGACGTTCCAGTTCTTCAACCATTCAGAACATCTCAAATTTTCCAGACGATAAATCTGCATACAAACACTAAAACCCCCAAATCGTCGAAGGATAATCGTTCTCAAAAACAATTTTCTCCGATAATAGAGACCCTATACTCATCTCGACCAGATCAGCATAAAGTAAGTTATTTTCCATACCCTATTACAATGTCTTTCATAGTTACGCTTAAGTTTTTAAAAAAATTGAAATCAACTACTCTAATGTGTATTTTGTAAGTAGAATGTCGAATACTAGAAGTCGTCGTTCGTTATATGATCTCTTACTAGAGATTTTGAGTCGGATATTTGTAGTATTAGGGTATGAATCTGCGAAAGACATCGTCTCTACAAGACTTTGGTAATTCTCAATAAACATCAACAAATGAATGTATATTTGATGAAATAAAACTTTATTTGTTTGTTATTTACTGTGTATTTAAAATTTTGAAGTTCAAAGAATATGTATGAAGCAAGGGGTGATCCTCAAGTGTACAGAACAACATGCATTGACATGTTTGAAGGAATGAGTCCCAAAAATCTGAAAGCTGATTTATTTATACGCACGTGTGCATTGCATAATAACATTGAAGCCATGTTCAGACAAGGAATTATATGTGTAGTTTCAGTAATTATATGTAATCTATACCGTTTATTAATATTTACTGTCATTGATGTTATATATTGATATTGTTATGCCGTCAACAGTATGAGTGCTTTTATTATGGAAATTTTGATTTAGGAATGACTTTGTTGAGACAAGCAGCAGATGAAGATCATCTTGAGGCAATTTATTTGTTTGGAATGATCTACATTTCAAGAGGGCCTCATCAATGTGATGAAGGTTTGTACATATGGTGTATATATATATATATATATATATATATATATATATATATATATATATATATATATATATATGTGTGTGTGTGTGTGTGTGTAAATTAAATTTTATATATATATATATATAGTTAATTATGACATGTTTGTAGTTTGTGGTTAGTATTTAGTTGTGTTGTGTTGTATAATATTTACTATTTTATTGAAAATGGTACATTGGATTAATTGATGGATATTTTAATGTGTAGGTTTACAGTTACTTGACGCCTATTTTGGCTGGGTAGTTCCAGATGATGGGGACTACACGGGTGTTGTTGATAGTGCCAAAGAGTTGTTGCGGGTTGTTGATGTTGTTCATAGACTTACTACGAATAACATCGCATTCCAATGTGAAGACCCACGTCATTCTGTTAAAGGTGCATTGGCAATAGGCCATGAAGAGGATGAGGATCAACAAAGATATTGCACCGTTTGTCGTTGGTGTGTAGAGTATGGTAGGTTTTGTATATTTCTTAAAAATATTAATGGTTGATAATAGAATGGACATTGAGTATTAGTGTTCTTATTGTATTGTATATGAAGTTGTATAGTAGTACTATAATTTTATTTTGGTTTTGTGTTTACGTCGTTCAGTTAAAAGGGCATTTTAGTCATTTTTGCTTACTATGTTGTTTGAGTAGGATGAGGTATACATAAAAACCCATGTTATTTTTGTGATGAAGTATAGTTAATCTGATTAAAAATAAGTTTGTAATGAATTCGTTATTAAGGAAAATTAATCCGTATAGATTATATATACTTTAACATGCCCGATTCATGTAATTAAAAATAACTTTGTAATGAAATCGTTGTTAATTATTCATTATATACTATGTTTTCAAGAAATTATACACAACTTGATTAGCACAACTAGCTTAACCGCGCCCTTTTCTAGCATAACCTTAAGTTCGAGTCTGCTTGCCAACAATATCTACTTTATAATTCATTTTTACATTTTTTTTATCCATTAGTTTATGCCACATATTACCAATTCAAAAACATTTCATTCAAACCATATCTTACAAATTCCATTGATCATAATAATAATTCATCCATAGTATAAGAAGATTAATTAAGCATACAACATCCCAACAAATGCCATCACAAATTAGCTACGCGTTTTGTTCCATAGCAAAACAAGCAAACGAAATCATATTCCATAGCAGAATTCCCTAGCAAATACCTACGAATGGTACCTCCGTAGCAATTCAACTATGGAATTGGTTTTCATCACAAACTCCGTTGCATAGTAACCACGATGATGAATTCCATAGCAGTAGTACAACAGAAAGTGATTTGGTAACAAATGTCATTGTAAAATTGCTACGAATTTTTGTTCCATAGCACTATCGGTAGCATAATACCAACGGATATGTATTCGGTAGCATTTTCCCTAGCAACTCCCACTCTCGCTACCAGGAATAAAATCCGTAGACAATGTAGTAGCAACATTGCTATGGAACGACATTCCATAACACGATCCATTGCATATTAACAATGAAAATACGTTCCATAGTAACCTTCCCTAGCAATATCGCATTTTTCTTGTAGTGAAATTCGTTCTCGTCTCAAGACTCCCAATAACCCCCAAAGATGCTCCTCGTGCTACTCCTTAGTCTTGGAATACACCAAGATGTCATCTATAAACATAACGACAGAGCGATCGAGCATCGATCTGCATACCCGAATCATCAGGTCCATAAATATAGTTGGCGCGTTGGTGAGCCCAAACGGCATCGCCACGAAATCGTAATGTCCATAATGAGTCCGGAACGCAGTCTTTTCCACGTCCTCCTTCTTCACCTTGACCTGATGGTACCCGGACCTCAGGTCTATCTTGGAGAATCAAGATGCTCCCTACAACTGATTGAAAAGATCATCTATCTGGGAGTGGATAACGGTTCTTCACTATCAACTTGTTCAACTTCCGGTAGTCAATGCACATTCAGTATGAACCATCCTTCTTCTTCACGAAGAAAATTGGCGCTCCCCACGGAGAACTGCTCGGACGAATGAACTGCTTGCCCAACAGTTCCTGCAGTTGTGATGACAGCTCCTGCATCTCTGGTGGTGCCAATCGGTATGACTCCTTGGCAATATAGGTCACACCTGGCACTAGATCGATGCTAAACTTGACTTGCCTCTCCAAAGGCACTCCAGATAACTCCTCCAGAAACACATCAGTGAACTCTCTGACAACCAGAACATTTGAAACCGAAACCTGATCCCTGACACACGTATCCACCACATACGCTAGACAACCCGTACACCCATGTTGACTATAATGTTGAGCCCTGGCGGCTGAGCAGAACCCTGAACCCAGCGTGGTGCCCTCGCCGAAGATAGCCAGTTCTCCCCCACTTGGAGTTCGAAATATACCACCCGCTGACCCTTGCATTCAATGATGTCACTAAAGCGACTAAGCCGATCCATACCCACAATCACACATACATCCCCCATGGGAATCGGAATCAAGTCTATCGGGTAAGATACCCCAAAGATCTCAACACACAACCCCAATAGACTACAGAAGCGAAAATCCCATGTCCGTTGGCAATAGAGACTTACAACGGAAACTCTAGCTCTCTTACTGGCAAACCAAACTCCCTACTGAATGAATGAGAGATAAATGACCGAATCTCCTCGGAGTCAAATAATACCAAAGTAGGTAAGGAGTTCACTAAGAACGTACCTAACCATAGGTACAACATATAAGCATAAAACAGATATAATCAATAAGATAAAGGGTAGAAACATACCAGCAACCACATCTGGTGCTGTCTTAAACTCCTCGACTGTAAGCTGGAAGGCACATCCCCGAGCCTTCGGAGGCTGTGCTTTACCCTGACCACCATTAGTAATCCTCACTGTAGCAGGCGTTGGAGCCTACAACGGCCTGGCAACGAGCTACGGACAATTAGTCTTCACGTGACCAACCTGATGACAGTGGTAGCTGATCCTCATATCCTGAACTGGGGCTGGTTGTCGGCAATCCCTAGCAAAGTTCCCCTCATTTTCGCATTTGCAGCACGCACTACCAGATCTACAAACCCCCGAGTGACCCTTCCCGCACTTGGCATAAGTGCGGCCATGCTGGCCTCTCGACCTAGAATCAGCGGTCTTAGACCGCTTTGGAGCTGGCTGTGACTGCGGAGGGGCCTGACTCTGCTCCAGTAACTGTAACTCGATCTCAAGCTCACACCACCTAGCAGCCTCCTATAACTCCAACAGTGTGTCGCAAAGTTGGGTGGCAACAAACTGATGGATGTCAGTCTTGAGCAAGCTCAGATAACTTCTCATCTAAGCCTGCTCATAAGAAAACTCCGGGAAACACATCTCCCTCTCGGTGAACATACGGGTGATCTCCGTCACCGTCTCAGCATCTTTTCTCAACTCCAAGATCTCTTGAGCTAACTGCTCCCGCTAGACCCGCAGAATGTAGCAAGCACAAAACATATCCTTGAACTGCTCCCAAGTAACCGCAACTCTCTGATCATCGGTATACAAACCTGTCATCAACCTCCACCAGTCCTTTTGCCCCGAACCTCAGCAGGTTCAGGGCACATCTGACCTTCTATTTAGTAGGACATGAGTATGTGAAGAAACATCCCTCCACGTCGGATAGCCACATCATGGCTATAATCGGGTCCTGAATCCCCTCAAAACTCGAGGGCTTTGTGTTATCGAAGTCCCAATACTGGAAACCCTGGTTGGCCACTCCACCAGCGGTGACTATATCAACGGAGGCTGTAGCGGCAACCATCTCAGCAAGAGCTGCATAACGCTCATCAAAGTACTCCACCATAGCGGTCTTGATAGACCCAAACATCTCCGACAATTGTGCCCGGAACAGAGTAGCAACCTCATCATGCATTATCTCTCGAATCCTGGCATCCAACTGATCCGACCTCATCTGAATAATGACTTCAGGCACTGCTGGTCCCTCCTGACCGCCATCTCATGATCTTGATCTGGATCCAATCACAAGTCGTCTAGTAACCACCATGCTGAAAATATACTAGGAAGATATCAAACATTCCATATAATAATCCGAGAACCAACTCCCAATAAAACCCTAGGGGTTGTGACTTCCTTGCTACGCGTATGGGTCCTGTGCTCTCAGTAGTACGGGCCCATACTACCTTCCACACCTACCCATATTTGTCTCAAGTATCATCACACCACCCTAGCACTATATGTAAGCATGGCGTATGCTTAATCCTCACTCCTAGAAGAAGGCTAAATATCTCATAATTGGAGGACTGATCCCACATAACTCATCCATGAAATTCCCACCAATCCTACAACACTCGTGTATGCTATTCATACATAACGTTGGACCCTATAGACTTTTGAATACCTAATCCTACCCTAAGCCCTTCGTCAAACAAGAATAGGAAATAAGGCCAAACCAAACATTCTCAGGCTATAAGATCTTAATTATGTACGACCGTGATGCATACGCTAAGCAACTACAGTAATGATGTCAATTTCATATAAGGAAAAACCCTAGGCTATCAGGCATCATATAATCAAGCAATTCTATCATGCAGTTCTTGAAGATCTCTAGTCTAGTACTAGCATGTTGTTCTAACATATCACAAAATCAAATAATCCATAAGTTATTTTGGGGTCTACTAACTGGCTCCAGCTGATCGTACACTTGCATCCTCCTTTAGTGTTTTCAAAAACCATTTGAAAAAATATTTTAAAATCTTGTCCTTAGTTTGACAGTAGATACACATGAGTTTTTCCTCCAATTCACTCAAACCAAGGCACTGATACCAACTTGTAACACTGTCACACCCAGTTTTGAAAGTACTTAGTTGTGGTTTTGGAGGACAAGGGTACAGGCGTAATGTGACGATTCGGTCTTTTATGGGTCTCGGGTCTTATTCAGAAGGTTTTAAGCTTGGGGTGTAGCTAGGAGCGTAGGGCTTCTCGCCACCTTTCCATGGATATAAAGTTCGTCGGAACGGACTTAAAATGAATAAGTTATAACACTTTGAAGTTATTTACATCATTGGTCCCTAATGGAGAAAGATGGAACGAAGGTACCATGCATGTAAGGTGATAGGCGTGAAAGTACGCCCAACGTAAGTTGGGGTACTCCCGACATAAAGGAGTAAAATGGACGCGAGTGGTTTGTGAGTACGTCAGGCGTACATAAAGGTACATGGGGCGTACTCTATTCAGACTTAAACCCTAAATTTTAGGGTGTGCCACTATAAAAGGAATAATATGCCTCAATGTTCATCTTCCATCTCACCCTTAGATAGCCACCAAGAAACCCTACTCATTCTTTGAGTGTTCTTAGAGCTTAGGAGGCCATTAGAGAGCATTTTGGTGTTGTGAATCCATTTTCCAAGCAAGTGAAGAGCAAAGCAAGGTGGTGGTTCAAAGGAGAAGCTGTAGATCCGAGATTGTTATTTCATTTCAGATCCTCTTGAGGTATAAAGTCTTGAACTTTCCTCAAGTATGCTTAGATCTATTATAGTGATGTTTTGGACCTTTTTTTATCCCAAGCATGGAGCTTTATGGTTCAAATCCGATTCTTAGGCCTAGAGTTGCCACTCTCAGTGCCAAATGAGTCCCTAAGACAGAATGTTGCCATCTTGGATGTCTTAATAAGTTCATGCATGAGTTAAGATAACTTTCATGGAAATAGAATACCATTTTTGGAGTTGGGCTTTTTGGTCATGTAAAGTCACCAAGTCAGTGACTTTATGGATTAAGACATTGCAGAGCACTTGGATTTGTGATTATAGCCTTTGGAATAGAGTATTAAGTACTTAATGGGAAAAATGTCTTAACAGAGACGTACACTGGGCGTACATGCATGTATGCACAACCTACAAGCCATACAGCCTGTATGCTTAGCGTACAGAGGAGTACGCTCCGTGTACTCATCAGATATGGGCTTGGCATGTTTTGCACCTCGGATTGGGCCATACATTGGACTTTGGTTCTTTAGGCCTTAGTGGGTCATTAGAAGTCAGATAATTTGGGCCAAGAATATGTATGGACTTAGGTAAGGCCCATTAGAGGTATTATGCTCAATTTAGCAAATTGGGCCATTAGTAGGCCACTAGTGGGCTTGGGAAGTCTACCTAGTATTAGGCCTTTCATATTATGGTTTTTGGGCCTTAGTTTTAGACCAATTTAGATAAGGGGTAAAATGGTCATTTTACCCTATGGAGGATTGTTGTTTTGGACTAATTGTTTTTTTGGTAATGGTAGCTCGGGGAGTCGATAGATCATCAGTTCGGGGATCTGCCAGCTAGCAGCGTGAGGTTTATTCGCAGGATTCTACAGTCAGCTTGTGATGTGAGTTTTCTCCTATACGCAAGGGTCTAAGGCAACAATTCCAGTCCATTTATGTATGTTATTATATGCCGGATTAGATCCAATGTCGGGGATAGCCCAATGTAGTTTATATGTTTCCGGATTTCGATCCGATGTCGGGTGGTACCCGAGGAAGGAATGCATGTTTAGTTATACTTGTTGTCTTTATGATACTTGTATGTGCCTAGTAGGGAGGTGAGTGTGTGCGGGGGCCCATATCTCATCACTATCTGAGTGTAGAAGGGGTTCCATATCTCATTATTAGCAGAGTAGGGGCGGGGCCTTAAGACTAGCAGTTTAGTGTTATGTTTTTCTGTTATGTACTAGCATGATTATATGTGTATAGAGGGTGGGGGCCTAGAGACAAGTGGGGCCTAGTAGAAACAGATATGTATACCGAGCAGGGGCTCGATGCCAGGCGCGGCCTGATGCCAGATTCGTCCGATGCCTGGCGGGGCCTGATGTAGCGGGCTAGGCCCAATGTATGTTGTTATGTGGTTATGTGTATCGTATGTGGTAGATTGGGGAGACTCACTAAGCTTCTTGCTTGCAATTTTCAGTTTTGGTTTTAGGTACTTCTATTAGTAAGGGGTAGAGCTCGAGATGGCTGCATGGCCCACACCATAACTTTTAGCATGGGAGGAGTCACTATGATATTTTGACATATGATTTTGATACATTGATAGATGATATGGGATTTTTGAGATACATGATTTATGACATTTTGATACTTTTGGTTTTGTTATTTTGATGTTTGATGAAGTATGGTTTTCTTAAATGATTCAAAACAAAATTTTTGGATCGTATTTTTGTGGATGTTTCAAGTTGGTATCTAAGCCTTGGTTTGAGGGATTCGGGCACACTGTCGCGTGTGTATGAACTCAAACTAAGGATTGGTATGAAAATTTTCAATGAAAATTCATTTTATAAAAAGAACTTTGAAAAAGGAAGAGAATTTCTAAATAGAGAAAAGGGTGTGGTGCATTAAATCAACCGAGCTCAAGTAAGTACTCCCAAATTACCCATACAATTTTATGTTATGATATGCTTATGAGAACTACATGCTAGAGTAGAGATAAGGATCTAGGAAAGATGCCTTATCTGACTGTTATATGTGTATGAGCTTTATCAACTGCATGCTAGTACAAATTAGTCAGTGATACGATGGCCTGATTAGGATATGCTCGATTACGTGTACTCAATGTTCGAATGTTGTGACAACCTAAAATTTTCTATCCTGTTCAGTCTAACACTTCTCTGAAAGTCAAACTCATTCCTGCTATCATTTAGCCTAATTTGGAGCCTGTTTGAGTGTGATGAACCTTGTACACTTAAGGGATAAGTGTCGGGGTTTATCTGCTGAAGCTATAGCACAAAGATCGAGCCTGAAACACCTTGACCAGGAGTTCACGGACACCACATGGGAGTTTACGGTCGTAAACTCCATGTGGGCCATAAACTCCACCTTATATTATGAATGATAGGCCATTAGTTCATTTCTTTCTTTCCCTTGGCTGAAATCCTCTCAAGTATCATCCCGATCTTCGTCCCCGGTCTTCAAAACTCGTAAGTTTCTTATCCTAACTAGTTTATATCTTACATGAACTAGTGATCTTACATGACTTCATCCATCAAATCATTCCATTTGTGTAGATCTTCAAGTTTCACCAAGAACACCAAGAACACACCTTGGCCAAAACCGACCATTCAAGCTACAAGATCGTAAGTACTCTTGTTCTAACTCGTTGTACACAAGGTTTAACATGTTTAGAGCTTAGAATCATCAAGATTAGAGGGTTGAATAAGAGTTTACGGCCAAGGATCTCCCAAGGCCGTAAACTCCCTATAAGGGTGCATTGATGCCCTCTTGTCCTTCCAAATGACTAGAACTTAGCCCAGAACCAACCACCATTGAAATAGGGACTTCAAGCAACGAACTGGTACTTCCCACCATGAGTTTACGGCCGTAAACTCATGGGGAAGTGGTCCCCAAGCCGTAAACACAAGATTAGGGTCATTCTTGGACCTTAAACTCACCTAACCTCTTGTTTAAGCCTTGGAACACTTAACCACTTAAGACACCTTGCATTTAAGCCTCTAATGGAGACCCATTAGAGAGTTTACGACCAGTAGTAAACTCTCCTGGGCCGTAAACTCCAATCAGTATGGTCTATGGACAAAAAACTCAAATACAAAGCCCTATACTCCTCTATTGCAACCCAATAGCCTCCTAACACTTTGACCAAAGTGTTTTTCACAAATTAGGGTGTTTATACTTGTCTAACTAGTGTTATAATCACTAATTGTATATATACATATGTCTTTATATGTTATTAGGATCATTGTGTGTGTTTAAGTCTTCACTTGACACCAAGCACTTGTCCGACACTTCCATCCGATCCACTCACTACAGGTGAGTTCATACCCCTTAAATAACCCTTTTAAATGTTTTTAAATGTTTATAAATGCTTTTATGGGGGGAATACATGTTGAATCATGCTAGTTAGTATATCAATCACATGTGATTAATAACTAGCATACAAAAGGATTTACTACACTTTTAGCTGTTTACTGAGGATACTTCTTCCAAATGACTTACTAAAACGTTTTTACATGTTAAAGCTCTTTATCAAACTATCTTACATACTGTATGTTTTCTTTCAGGCTCTGTTATAATTGTGTTTCAATCACAGGTTTACTTATACTTAAAATTGTTCTTATCAAACAAACTACTCTCAAATCATTTTATAAACTGACATCAAGTCATCATTTATTAGTTATTAAACTTTTCAAAGGTTTTACAAAACTTCTTTTATAATTTTACATTGTCAAATGCATGCCCATATATGTATAGTTATATAAGTAATGTTTAAAGGACTTAGGACGGCTAGCTCACTTTATTTCCTTTTCCTCGTTGGGATGTGGCCTTAGGGCATCGGTTAATCATCCGAATGTCATATAAATAGTAGTTATATATCATGTATTCATATATAGACATAAAAGTTCCATCAGTTAGTTCAGTACCTTTGGGTAGCAAAGGCATATTTCGGTTATACACGTACATTACTAGTAGCTATAATAGATATAGTTAGGAGATACTACTTACTGTTCCAAGTACAAGGAATCACACAAGAGTCAGTTCATTCATGAGTCTATACTAATACAATACTTACTATATGAAGAGATACAATTACAGAAATACAGTTACAAGAATACTAATACATTACATATTGTATGAAGAGATACAATACACGATAACAGAACATACATAATAAGGTGTTATAACATGGAATAAGTACATGAGCTAACTATACCAATGAATCACTAACACGTTGTTCTAAATAAAAGGTGATAGTTATATTGGGTATACATGATCATATAATCATAATGTGGATGTTCACGACTTGCAATCATTGCAGGGGTCGCGTTTGGTTCCCAAAATCTTTTGACAGGGAGAGCGTTTAGTATGGGATCTAACCATCACATTATACCTTAATACTCATTTTAAGGCAATTAGTACAATAGTAGTCATTTTATACAAATACTACAGTACTTACACTTTACAGACGACAAACAAAAAAAGGATACAATTTTAGTTATTTCATATTATTTTCCTTATTACCTTTACTCTGTGTCATATTCACATAATCGATGAGGTAAATTAGATTTGAATAATAATAGTTGTACAAGGAAAAACCTTCACTTATGTAGAGGTTCAAACTTTCAAAACAGTCGGGTCTTGGTAGAAGGCTACTTTCAAAACAGTTGGGTCTTGGTAGAAGGCTAGTTTCAAAACAGTCAGTTCTTGGTAGAAGGCTACTTTCAAAACAGTCAGGTCTTGGTAGAAGACTACTTTTTATACTAGTAGCAAATATGAGATTTTCTAGTGTTTTCAAACGTTTACAATTACTTACAAACATTTTCATACTTGTACAAACTTTCATTCAAACAATTACAAGTCTTTTCTTTATAGTTTTACATATCAAAGACACATAAATACATATGAATTCGCCAGCTTTATTGCTGATACTCGCTTTCAAAATAACTTGTATTCTCAGGTCACAAATAGACAGGTACGACGACCAGGTTTTGTGAAGACGGAGCGGTCAAGACTCGTCTTTTATTTTGAATATTCATTATGTTGTTTTATACTTTGAGAGAACACACTTGTAATTAAAATTATACTATTAATGAAATGGATGATGTTGTTGCTTGTTTTCTACTTTGCATTGTTGTGATATTTTACATGACGTCCTCCACCCCAGAACATTTTGCCGTTCTCGGTTTTGGGGTGTGACAGATTGGTATCAGAGCATTGTTTATAGTGAATTAAGTATATCAACGCATAAAAGATATACTAAATATAAATACAATGGGATTAAACTACTCTGACCAAGAGTTTATACTTTTAAATAATAAAATATTTAACTAAGTATACATACCTACATTCATACTAAAATCCGTGTCACAATGACAAGAACAAAAGTATTACGATTGTTGAATATCACAAGTAAGCTCGAGGATGTATGGTCAGTCTTGGGAGTGGCATAGCGTGATCAACTATGCTGGTCCGAGGAGTGATTAGCATATGCCCAAGAATGGTTGTGATGTGGAAACAAGTCAAAAAACTTACCAACACTGCCACAAGAGAACTCTAGAACAAAAGATAAGTCTAGAATACTATAGGAGTATTTTGTGTTACTATAATTACTTATTTGAGAACTAAAAGGATCTTCATTTCTAAGTCGATAGTTGCTAAGTGGATACACTAAGTTTATATGTAACTAGGATGTCATAGACTTAGAATCTGTGAATTTTTGCTTTACCCCTGTTCCTTGTGAATTTGGAGTTAAGGTCACTTATTCGAAGGCCTATCCTGTTTTGATTACATATAACTAGTATGCACTTTACAAATAGTGATGTAACTAATGAAGATTATCTTCGTCTAATAATTATTTCCTTACCCCAATTCTCGCGTAGATAACATGGCTGGACTCCATCCCCACGGCAACCCGTACCTTCCGAACGAAGGCAATGCTAGATGGTTTAGAGAAGAACCAGAGGATGATCACCCAATCCCTTTGAATGATCACCATGTTGAATACCTTTTGGATGATGATAACTCCGAGCCCGAAGTTGAGAACCTACCCCCGGTAGCTTCCATTCCAAATCCTGACCCTCGTCCGACTTTTCATGGCTTGACGCCTCCTTGGGTAGAATGTTTGGAGACATGGAGTGAAGAGCAAGATAAACCTATGTCGTTTAATGGAGACCGAAGCTTCTACAACATAAGCGAAGGAAGCTCAGCAGACATAATTCTTCCAATTCTGGTCCGTAGAGTTGCCCGAAACGAGATTCAGGGCAGGACAGCTCTCCATCGTATCGTGGAGGTTGATGCCAATGCAAGAATGCATACCATCCGCACCAATCGCCTTGAACATACTCATGAGAGATCTAAGAGAAACCATGAGACCCTGCTACAAGCACTAGCTGAAACACGAGCCGAAGTCATAGAACATCGAGTATGCCAGAGGGTGTACGGAAGACACCTGTTTGATATGAAACGTCAACTGGCTGAACTAAGAGCTCACCAGAGGGATGATCGTCACTAGTAGGAGATGCTTTACTTTCTTCCCTGTTAAAAGGAATCGTTTTCCTGTCTCTGTCCTATGTGGCATTTTTCTATGAAGCTATCTTGTACTGTAAGTACTTTTAGTTAGGCCTTTATGCGGCCAAAAATTTTCTACTCCAGATATGATGTAAGACCTTCTACAAGGTCAATTTTCCAAAACTTATTACGTCATGCATATCGATATTGAAAGTCGGCTAATTTCTATGTCACTCTTTGTTCAAATACTTTCATCATACTTTCGTTGGGGTCTATATGAAACTCACTTTAGTCAAGTTATTGGACTAGGGTAATTTAACTCAGGGATCATTCCCAATTCTCTTTCAAAGGTTGGATCATGTTATTCACCAACCAATGGTACCCCCGGTTTGGACGACAAACGTCTTATGAACATTCTACGAACTTACTTTTACTCTGTACTCGGACTACATCATAGGGATATAGGTCAAACCCCCGAGAACATACTTCTACTCTTTACATGAACGATCGAAATACATCTAGGTTCAACCATAATAGCTCACGAACTCCTTTTCTTTTGTGTTACAAAATCATGTCGCCGAAAAAAAAGTAATCAACCCATCAGCCAAACACCAACTCTTCATATTGATGCAGCTACCTTTCAAGCTGTAGTCTCAGCTGCCATGACAACTGTTCTGACTCACCTTAACGCTAACAATGCAAATGTTAGCGGGATGATTATCAATAATTCCAATCCAAGTAACAACCAAGTACACCCATGAGTAACAAACTACCACGACACCCCGAATCTCAAGACTAATAATAACAAGCAAAAATTATGGGATAGAGTTAAAGGCAAATCACCCCAAGGGGTGAGCAAAAGACAACAACCTGTGGCAGCCTTCGCAGCCACGACATCTGTAACTCCTACTACCATCCCTTCTGGTATCCTAATTGCCCCGAACCCAGCCAGACAGTATGCTGGGAACTTACCGAAGTGCAATAAGTGCAGCTTCCATCATCTAAGTTGTTGTCGTCTGTTACAATGCTATAACTGCAACAAAAACGGACATACTACCCGCTGCCGCAGGACTCGGATCCAACACATTACTTCAACCACCAATGTCGACATTTCTCGGATATGCCATCTATGTGGTGTAATGGGACACTTCAAGAGGGACTGCCCAACAGAGAAGAATGACGGTGGAAAAGGAGGAGTTTGACCTCAGAATAGAAAAAGGCAATGAAGGACCCTACTCTAATATGGGTTCACTTCCAATCGTCAGTATTAATTATGATTTTAAACATGTTTAAAAACTAGTGCAACTCGAGTCTTATCTTTTGCGAGATCCCGTCAGTTAAGGGACCATCGTGCTGCGTATACTTGCATTTTGTAGTATACCTTGTTCACAGCAGTATTCCTGTAGTAAATCTAAGGTATTGTAACTCTGTTAAAAGTTGCAATGTTGTGTTTTGTTTGTAACGCCTTTATGATCAAATCTAGTGCCTTTATTTTCCTAGTGATTCCGATATTATCATTCAACTTGAGTCAATTCGATCAGCACAATACCAGTTTCGTGCGCACATCTCTTTCTCCGAAATCATCTTTCTAGCGAAGCCATCATTTCAGAACTCCGAAGTACTCATGCGTAGAGTACCACACGTTTCTTATCCTTTCTAAAGAAACATCAGCAAACCTCCCCAGAGTACCACTCGTACAGTACGTCAAGTTCAAACCAAGGACCCTTACGGTTGATCTATCACCGAAGAATGTATACACCGGGGTGGTATATAATCAAGGTTCTACAGGTTTAGAATTGATGGTTCCACTTTAACTTCTTTTCCTTGTTGGGATGTGAGCTTAAAGAAGAATTATTTATTCGACTACCATTTCAATCTTAATTATATACGACTCGTATACACGAGACTGTGATTGATGAACCATGTATGACTTCTAATATGAACTTCAGGATGGAGATTGCCCAGGACTACGAGTAATCACGTCGTCATGCGAACAAACTTAGAACCCAATACGACTCCTGTAACCAGATCGCCCTACAGTCTAACACCCACGGAGATACAAGAACCGTCCAGACAGCTTAACAAACTACTCAGTAATGGAATGGAAAGACCAAGCTTCTCACCCTGGAGAACTTCAATCTTATTCTTCGAGAAGATAGACAGAATGTTTCGTATGAGCATCGACTATCGAAGACCTCGACAAGATTTCCATTAGAAATCATTACCATCTGCCTCGCATAAAAGAATTGGTTGACCAACCGCAAGGAACGACTTACCTTTCAGAAATGGACCTGAGATCTGAATATCACCAATTGCGAGTATTAGAGAAGGATGTTCCAAGGAAAATCGTCCAAACTCGATACGGACGCTACGAGTCCGTAGTGATACCCCTCAGATAGGACCAATACGCTCGTAGTATTCATAAACTTAATGAATAGGGTGCGCCATTCTTACTTGGATCAGTTCATCATTGTCCTTGTAAATGACTTACTTATCTACTCTCGTAGTAAGGAGGAAATCATGAAGAGCATCTACAACAAACCATGGAAACAATACGATCAGAGAAGCTTTACATGAAGTTCTCAAAATACGAGTTTTGGAATTGAAGAGTCAAATTCCTAAGACACACTATTAGTGATGTGGAATTCTTGAGGACCCTTCCAATAATAAAAACCGTTGAGAATTTGACAGCACCGAAGACGCCAATGGGAATTCACAAAATTCTAGGTCTCGCTGACCTACTGTCGTAATTCATTTAGAACTCCTCGCGAATTATGGAACCTCTTACGACTTTGACCTAGAAGGGAGCGGCCCTTGACTGGGAAGAGAAACAAGAGGAAGAAAACTTTGGAATTCCAAGTGAGAGACCAAATTCTTTTGGAAGTCTCACCCTGGGAAGGCTTGATACGCTTCGGAAAGCGTGGAAAGCTAAATCCAAGATAGTTAGGACCTCCGAGATTCTTGCTAGAATCGGCCCTGTAACTTACAAATTTAACCTACTCGCAAACTCAGTAACGTACATTGTACCCTCCATGTCTCAAACTTGAAAGAGTACCTTTCCGCCAGGACTCTTGTAATCCCACTCGACGATATCGAGATCAACAAGAGCCTCGCCTTCGTGGAAGAACCTTAGTGACCATAGACCGAGAGGTCAAGCAGACGAAGCAACGCCTCATCCCATTAATGAAGGTTCACTGGAATGCCAACCGAGGACATGAATTCACTTAGGAGCGTGAGAATCAATCGAATAGGAAGTATCCCCACCTCCTTGCTCAATTATTCATGCTTACTCCTTTACCTAAATTCTAATTTCGGGACGAAATTCCCTCTAACGGGGGGATGATGTGACAACCCAAAATTTTCTATCATGTTCATTCTAACACTTCTATGAAAGTCAAAATCATTCCTGCTATCATTTAGCCCAATTTGGAGCCTATTTGAGTGTTCTGAGCCTTGTACATTTAAGGGATAAGTGTCGAGGTTTATCTACTGAAGCTATAGCACAAAGATCGAGCCTGAAACACCTTGACCTGGAGTTCATGGCCACCACATGGGAGTTTACAGTCGTAAACTCCATGTGGGCCGTAAACTCCACCTAATATTATGAATGATAGGCCATTAGTTCATTTCTTTCTTTCCCTTGGCTGAAATCCTCTCAAGTATCATCCCGATCTTCGTCCCCGGTCTTCAAACTCGTAAGTTTCTTATCCTAACTAGTTTATATCTTACATGAACTAGTGATCTTACATGACTTCATCCATCAAATCATTCCATTTGTGTAGATCTTCAAGTTTCACCAAGAACACCAAGAACACACACTAGTGTTCTTGGCCAAAACCGACCATTCAAGCTACAAGATCGTAAGTACTCTTGTTCTAACTCATTGTACACTAGTTTTAACATGTTTAGAGCTTAGAATCATCAAGATTAGAGGGTTGAATAAGAGTTTACGGCCAAGGATCTCCCAAGGCCGTAAACTCCCTATAAGGGTGCATTGATGCCCTCTTGTCCTTCCAAATGACTAGAACTTAGCCCAGAACCAACAACCATTGAAATAGGGACTTCAAGCAACAAACTGGTACTTCTCACCATGAGTTTACGGCCGTAAACTCATGGGGAAGTGGTCCCCAGGCTGTAAACACAAGATTAGGGTCATTCTTGGACCTTAAACTCACCTGACCTCTTGTTTAAGCCTTGGAACACTTAACCACTTAAGACACCTTGCCTTTAAGCCTCTAATGGAGACCCATTAGAGAGTTTACGGCCAGGAGTAAACTCTCCTGGGCCGTAAACTCCAATAAGTATGGTCTATGGACAAAAAACTCAAATACAAAGCCTTATACTCCTCTATTGCAACCCAATAGCCTCCTAACACTTTGACCAAAGTGTTTTTCACAAATTAGGGTGTTTATACTTGTCTAACTAGTGTTATAATCACTAATTGTATATATACATATGTCTTTATATGTTATTAGGATCATTGTGTGTGTTTAAGTCTTCACTTGACACCAAGCACTTGTCTGACACTTTCATCCGATCCACTCACTACAGGTGAGTTCATACCCCTTAAATAACCCTTTTAAATGTTTTTAAATGTTTATAAATGCTTTTATGGGGGAATATATGTTGAATCATGCTAGTTAGTATATCAATCACATGTGATTAATAACTAGCATACAAAAGGATTTACTACACTTTTAGCTGTTTACTGAGGATACTTCTTCCAAATGACTTACTAAAATGTTTTTACATGTTAAAGCTCTTTATCAAACTGTCTTACATACTGTATGTTTCCTTTCAAACTCTGTTATAATTGTGTTTCAAACAAAGGTTTACTTATACTTAAAATTGTTCTTATCAAACAAACTACTTTCAAATCATTTTATAAACTGACATCAAGTCATCATTTCTTAGTTATTAAACTTTTCAAAGGTTTTACAAAACTTCTTTTATAATTTTACATTGTCAAATGCATTCCCATATATGTATAGTTATATAAGTAATGTTTAAAGGACTTAGGACGACTAGCTCGCTTTATTTCCTTTTCCTCGTTGGGATATGGCCTTAGGGCATCGGTTAATCGTCCGAATGTCATCTAAATAGTAGTTATATATCATGTATACATATATAGACATAAAAGTTGCATCAGTTAGTTCAGTACCTTTGGGTAGCAAAGGCATACTTCGGTTATACACGTACATTACTAGTAGCTATAATAGATATAGTTAAGAGATACTACCTACTATTCCAAGTACAAGGAATCACACAAGAGTCAGTTCATTCATGAGTCTATACTAATACAATACTTACTATATGAAGAGATACAATTACAGAAATACAATTACAAGAATACTAATACATTACATACTGTATGAAGAGATACAATACACGATAACAAAACATACATAATAAGGTGTGATAACATGGAATAAGTACATGATCTAACTATACCAATGAATCACTAAAACATTGTTCTAAACAAAAGGTGATAGTTATATTGGGTATACATGATCATATAATCATAATGTGGATGTTCACGACTTGCAATCATTGCAGGGGTCGCGTTTGGTTCCCAAAGTCTTTTGACAGGGAGAGCGTTTAGTATGGGATCTAGCCATCACATTATACCTTAATACTCATTTTAAGGCAATTAGTACAATAGTAGTCATTTTATACAAATACTACAGTACTTACACTTTACAGACGACAAATAAAAAAGGATACAATTTCATTTATTTCATATTATTTTCCTTATTACCTTAACTCTGTGTCACATTCACATAATCGATGAGGTAAATTAGATTTGAATAATAATAGTTGTACAAGGAAAAACCTTCACTTATGTAGAGGTTCAAACTTTCAAAACAGCCGGGTCTTGGTAGAAGGCTACTTTAAAAATAGTCAGGTCTTGGTAGAAGGTTACTTTCAAAACAGTCGAGTCTTGGTAGAAGTCTACTTTCAAAACAGTCGGGTCTTGGTAGAAGGCTACTTTCAAAACAGTCAGGCCTTGGTAGAAGGCTACTTTCAAAACAGTCAGGTCTTGGTAGAAGGCTACTTTCAAAAACAGTCAGGTCTTGGTAGAAGGCTTCTTTCAAAACAGTCAGGTCTTGGTAGAAGACTACTTTTTATACTATTAGGAAATATGAGATTTTCTAGGGTTTTCAAACATTTACAATTACTTACAAACATTTTCATACTTATACAAACTTTCATTCAAACAGTTACAAGTTTTTTCTTTACAGTTTTACAAATCAAAGACACATAAATACTTATGAATTCACCAGCTTTATTGCTGATACTCGCTTTCAAAATAACTTGTATTCTCAGGTCACAAATAGACAGGTACGACGACCAGGTTTTGTGAAGACGGAGCGGTCAAGACTCGTCTTTTATTTTGAATATTCATTATGTTGTTTTATACTTTGAGAGAACAAACTTTTAATTAAAATTATACTATTAATGAAATGGATTATATTGTTTGCTTGTTTACTACTTTGGATTGTTTTGATACTTTACATGACGTCCTCCGCCCCAGAACGTTTCTGCCGTTCTCGGTTTTGGGGTGTGACAAATGTTGCTTGCTTTGTGCTTTTAGGAGTTCTAGTTATCTTTTACTAACTAGTAAATGAATATGTTAAGTTACATATTACGAGGACTAAATAATTTCAAAAGGTTAGGTTTACCCTTATTTCGCAGCTCCAGTTTGAGTCTAATCGTTGTAGGGTAGAACATCTCATTCGAAAAATTATCTAGTCTTAGTGATATGTAATAGTATTCGCGAGCTAGTTAGGGGAGATAACAGGGACTTCTTATGCAGCTGATGGCGGAGAGTGGGATGGTGATTACCCTAGGGTGAGCCTAGGATGAGATTAGTGCTTGGAGCAGTAGTAGTGAGAAGGGACTTGGTGGAGTCAAGGCAGTTCTTGAGGAAAGTACAGATAGATATGGAAGGTAGTATGAGCCCGTACTACTGAAAGCAGATGATTTGTACTCGAATGAAGGAAGGTTGAGATGAAACCGGGAAACTTGTAGTGTGTGTGTGAGATCCCTCGATAGTTATGAGTATTCTGATGGTTCTTATGATATGTTGCAGCATGGTGACGTTACGTAGTAGACTAAAGGGCAGTTTAGGTACCGGTGAGGGATCAAGCTCGGGCTCTGGATCCGGGCAGCTAGATGAGCAAATGAGATAATTTATTTCAGCTGATATTACGTGCAGTATTTTAGACCAGACTCCTATGATCTTTGGTACGGTCAAGGAGGGCATTATGGATATTTTGGAAGAGAGATTAGGTGGGATCCGCACTGAGATGGCAGCCATGATGGGGGCGCGCACATTGACATTCAGGGAGTTCAGAGCTACAGTTCGATGATCCGTACGATGTCGGGCAAGGCCATGATCGGTACGATGCTGAGCAAGGCCATGATCGGTACAATGCCGACCATGATGGGGGCGGCCATGATCGGTACGGTGTCAGGTGAGGCCCGAGGAACGTTATTATGTATGTTTCCGAACTACGGTTCGATGTCGGGTGCTACCCGAGGAAGGAATGCATGTTTAGTTATACTTGTTGTCTTTGTCATACTTGTATGTGCCTGGCAGGGAGGTGAGTGTTGGTGGGGGATCGGATCTCATCACTAGCTGAGTGTGGACGGGTTTCCATATCTCATTATTTGCAGAGTAGGGGCGGGGCCTTGAGACTAGTAGTTATAGGGTTGTGTTTGTCTATTATGTACTAGCATGATTATATGTGTATAATGGGCGGGGCCCCGAGACAGAAGGATCCTAGTAGAAATAGATCTATATACCGAGCGGGGGCTTGATGCCAGGCGAGGCCTGATATCGGATTCGTCCGATGCCAGGCGGGGCTCGATGTAGCGGGCTAGGCCCAATGTATGTTATTATGTGATTATGTGTATGGTATGTGGTAGATTGGGGAGACCCACTAAGGTTTTCGCTTACAATTTTTCAGTTTTAGTTTTAGGTACTTTTGCTAGTAAGGGGAAGAGCTCAGGATGACTGCATGGCACACACCACAACTTTTAGCATGGGAGGAGTCAAACTCCCCAAATATAACTCCAAACTGATCAACCCTTGGTCAATGTCAAAATCAGCGGTCAAGGTCAACAGTCCATGTTGAACCGACTCGTCGAGTGTAGTTCATTGAGTCGTCTAGTTCCTTCAGAACTCCAAAAATCGTGAAAACCCTAGTTGACTCGCCGAGTTTCCAGACAATTCGTCGAGTCCATGCAGTGTCCAGAATGTTAGGAAAACCCTAGCCAACTTGTCGAGTTACCTCTCCAACTCGCAGAGTTTATGCAGAATCCAGAAAGCGGGAAAACCCACATTCCACTCGTCTAGTTGACTATGTAACTCATCGAGTCCCTTCAGTCCATTTCTCATTCAGATGTTTTTAAGTGAAACCAAAGTTTCAAACCTTAGATCTAGGCTCCTAGGGTGTACTTATCACGTAAAGTTACTAACTTTTTGTGCATGCAAGGCTCCATGAGGCTAAAACACTCATAACTACCCTTTGAAGAAGGTTTTGGACATGAAGGAGGGCCAAAGCTTCATAAAGCTTGAGGCTTTATGCCCATAAGAGCCTAGAGGAGTCCAGATCTGAAACCATGCCCTTGTGACAAGCTCAAATTTGAAAGTGACTCCATTTTGCACCAAAATGCCCACATTCCAACATAAGAATAGATGGAAGGCCAAGGTAAAGACTTTTTACGTTCTACTAGATGCCAACACGATGTAGATACTGGATCTACAAGCTTCCCCTCGTTCCAAGCTTCTTAATCTTCAAGCTTCTTCAACAAATGCAACAAAAACACACTTTTAGCCTCTCCCACACTTAAGAATAGGGTTTAGATCGATTAGAGTTGCTTCTGGCCGTCAAAAGGTGGTAAGGAGGTTGGAGGAAAGGACTTAAGGTCCTTTAAATAGGGTGCAAACCCTAAAAATTAGGGTTTTCATGCACAGCCTCTACTCGTCGAGTTGTGGTCCTCCAACTCGTCGGGTAAATGCCATAAACCACGCGGGATGACTGGGTTTGACAAGACGAGTTGGGGCCTCCAACTCGTCGAGTTCCCACAATAAAATAAATACAAAGCTTTTAAAATTTATACCTGAGAGTCGGGGTGTTACAAAAATTTTCTTTGAAAAATGGGATGTAACAGATCAAAGGACCCACCTTCCTTAAGCATATACTCACCTTACAAAAACTCCCGAGCAAAAAAAAAACCGATGCCTGATATCAACAAGATAAATGTGTAGATTATGATGATGGTCGTTAGACCCGAAGCCGTTGATTTGTATAGTTGGGCCTGATCCTATTCAGATACATGGTACAACATCGTTAATGCATTTTATTATTTGCAGGATATGGGGATTTTTTTTTCTTTTGATATCTTTAAGATTCAAGTCAGATCTGGAGAAAATACGTTTTTTTGTTTGGAATACTAGTATGGAGATGGAGCATTTGCTGAGCACTTCCCGGAGATCTTTAATCTTGACAGGAAAAAAAAATCCTATTTCATTTAAGATAGGATTAGGTCCAATCGAATCTTTACTTAGACTTAGAAAAAAGCTCCTAGTAATCATTTGGAGATTAATGAATTAAATGCTCTTTTCTGGTGCTCCTTCGCATGTAGAGTTAGTCCCTAGCATAGATAAATGGAGATACAAACTTGCTTCTGATGGCAATTTTTATTCCAGTCATTTAAGAAGCCTTATTAACTCCAGGTTCACTACTCATGTGGATAACCCAACTAAATGGGTTCATCTTGCTCCTATTAAAGATAATGGTTTCATTTGGAGTGCATGTCTAGATCAGATTCCTTCGATTGTGGCGTTGTCTCGTCAGGGAGTTTCGATTTCCTCCTCTATTTGTCAATTTTGTTCGACTGGGATGGATGTTACAAACCACATTCCGGTGGGTTGCCCTTTTGCTAAAGATGGTTTGAGGTGGATTCTTAATTGGTGTAACATACCCATTTAAAATTTTGAAATGGTTAGTGAGCTTGTGGGCTTTGCAGCAGATTGGGGGCATTGCCGAAAGAAGCATCAACTCTTGTCGTCTTCTGTGGCTTCTTATGATGCATTTTGGAAATCTAGAACTGATTTGATATTTAACAAGCTGAGAGTCTCCTCTTGGAAACTGGTGGACAACGTTATCACAATGGTTTTCAGCTGGGTTAAATATAGGGGCCATTTGGTATTTGTTATTAGGCAAACTGGCCGTTTAACATCTTGTAATTTTTGTTTTGTTTCTTTTTGCCCTGCCTTTTACTTGATTGACATTGGTTTAATAAAATTCCGCCGTTTCATATATATATATATATATATATATATATATATATATATATATATATATATATATATATATATATATATATATATATATATATATATATATATATATATATATATATATATATATATACGGTTAGGTTCATTTGAGACCACCTATATTTTGTGAGACCGTGAGACCCATTTTTTTATTTTTTTATTTTTTTTTAATTTTTTTTTAGTTAATTCAAGTTCCGAAAATAATATTTAAAAAAAAAAAAGAATTTTTGGATTTTTCCATTTAATTTGCATTTTAAAATTATCTTTAGAATATGTACAGTGTAATATTCTATTTAGAATATTTCACGTATTTAAAAAAAAAATTATTTTTATTTTTTTTTAGTTAATTCAAGTTCTGAAAATAATATTTAAAAAAAGGATTTTTGGATTTTTCTATATATATATATATATATATATATATATATATATATATATATATATATATATATATATATATATATATATATATATATATATATATATATATATATATATATATATATATATATATATATATATATATATATATATATATATATATATATATATATATATATATATACACGTTAGTAATTGTATTAATTGGTTTACATTCACGTATATCTAATTAAAATCTTTTTGCCTTGTGCTTGATTAAATTGATTGACAATGGTTTAATAAAATTTCGCGGTTTCCAAAACATATCTACATCTACATGTTAGTAATATATTAATTGGTTTACATTCACGTATATCTAATTGAATTAAACAATATAGATAGTAAATTTTGGACAATGAACCCAAATCAAAATGATAAAATCTCAATGATTATTCATGGAAATAATCTTTGTGAACAGTTTAGAATTAAATTGTTGATAATACAAGATTAGAAAACAAAGGATAATTAAGATTAAATTCATTGTCTATTTTTAATTTGAGATTTTAGCAAAAATTAATTACTAGAAAAGATATACTATTTTGAGAATTTTTGCAGATGATATCTGCAAAAATCTCAGCAATTTGGGAACAAATGAGCTCCAAAACGAGATCTGGAAAAAAAAAATTTATAGATGCCCTTGCTAAATCTGAATATTACTTGCAACTTTTTTTTTAATTTATATTTATTTTGCTTTTTGAAAATTTTTGAGCTAAAAGTGTTCAAAAACCATTTCCACAATAAAATAAAAAATAAAGCTTAATATTAGTATAATTTTACCTAAAAAAGATTTCACCGATGATATTGATTTTACAGATATAAGGAATCTTTGTTATTATTATTTTTTGTTTTTTTAGGTAAAACTATAATGTTAATTGGTGGAAATGATCTTTAAATACTTGTAACACAAGAAAGTTTAAAAAATGATTTTTTTTTTTTTTTTAAAATAAAACTTGCAACTAAAACCTGAATTATTGCAAATATAGTTTCTGGCTTTCTGCGATAATAATTTTTTTTTTTTCAAATCTAATTCCGGACTCACTTTTTTGGTTTAGAATTGAAAAACCATACTAATTCAGAGATTGTCACAGATGTTATATATGGAAATCTTGACTAATTTGATCTAATAGTTAACATTTTTTTTTAAGTAATGGAAAATCAATAAGAGAAATTAATTTGATCAAATAGCTAACATTTGTTTTAATTTTGGAAAATCAATAAGAGAAATTAAATATCTTTTTACTTTTTTTTCCTACCAATCATCATTCTAATTTAAATGATGATATGTGTGAAATTGCTATACTAAAATATCATTAAATGAAAATTAAATGTTACACATATTACAATTTAATTGGATGAGAAGATTTATAGGAACAAAAAAATAGAAGGATATTTAATTTCTCAATGAATTTGTCTTCTTGTTGATTTCTAATGGTTTGGAGCTATTTAACTCTTTAATATTGTATAAAATTTAAAGAACTTACGGACTTAGATCATCTTTCCAGAATTGACCTGGCTCAAAAAGCGAAAATTAAGTGGGCCATTGAAGGGGATGAGAATTCTAGTTTTTTTTTTCATGGTACTATCAATCGGAAGAGACGTCAAACTGCTATAAGGGGTATCATGATCGATGGTGTTTGGGAGGATGATCCTGGGAAGGTTAAGAAGGAGTTCCAAAGTTACTATAAAAATCTTTTCTTGAAGAAAAAAGGAATACGCCCTATAACTGACCCTAGTCTGTTTCATACCCTCACAGATGATCAAGTCATCCTTCTTCATGCTCCTTTTTCTCGTGATGAGATTAAAAGGGCTGTTTGGGATTGTGGTTCCGATCGGACTCCTGGCCCTGACGGTTTTTCTTTTGGTTTCTTGAAAAAATACTGGAATCTTATTTCGGATGATTTGGTGTCTTTCATTCATCACTTTCACAACCATTGCTCGATCCCAAAAGGTTGCAACGCTTCTTTCTTTACGGTTATTCGTAAAGTTCGAGACCCTAAGCATATTAAAGACTTTAGACCTATTAGTCTAATAGGATGCCAATACAAAATAATTGGTAAATTGTTAGCTAATAGGCTGGCGGAGGTTATTGGTTCTATTATTAGTCTGGAGCAGTCTGCCTTCGTCAAAGGTAGACAAATCTTGGATGGTCCATTTCTTCTAAATGAGGTGGTGGCTTGGAGTAAGTCCTCGAATAATCCTCTTATGATTTTCAAAGTGGATTTTGAAAAGGCTTTTGATTCCGTATCGTGGGAGTATCTTATGGAGATTATGCAGATTATGGGCTTTGGCAATCTCTGGTGGACCAGTGTTGTAAAACTCGCCGAGCTGGACGATTACTCGCCCGAGTACTCGCTACTCGGCCCCTTACCGAGGCGAGTTACAGAATCCGAGTATTCCTCAATCGGCCACTTATTAAAGCGAGCAATGTTGTAAAACTCGGCCAACTCGGTGATTAATATGTATAATATACTTAATGATTTGTTATTTAATACACACACTTGTGATTATTACTGTATATATATCTAAAATTTTCAGTAATTATTCATGAAGTGAGACCATTGTGTGTTTCTTAGTTTTTGCGAACTCATATATGTCTAATTTTGTTATATATTTCAATAAAATTTTGTTTTTAACTTATGATTTTGACATATATAATTTCCTTAAAAATATTTCAACATGAACTACCGAATCCGAGTACTCCCCGAGTACATGCGAGTACTCCCGAGTACTCGCTACTCGGTAGTATGCCGAATAGGTGCCGAGAAGCGAGTTCTACAACCATGGGTGTGACTGGATCATGGAGCTTCTTAGATCTGCTAGGGCTTCGGTTCTTGTTAATGGGTCCCCTTCTGATGAATTTCAAATTCATCGTGGCCTGCGACAAGGTGATCCATTGTCACCTTTTTTATTCATCCTGGTCATGGAAGGGCTTCATGTCACTCTTCAGAAAACTCAAAATGCAAATGTATTTCGAGGAATTTCTATTAGTGGAATTGATATCTCCCATCTGTTTTATGCCGATGATGCTGTTTTATTATCGACTTGGGACCCAGCTAATGTCTCCCAATTCATTCGTATCATGCGGTGCTTTTATCTTGCTTCGGGTCTAAAGATCAACCTTCAAAAAAGTAAATTGATTGGAGTGGGAGTTCCTTTGGCTCAGGTTGAGGTGGCGGCACGTAAAGTTGGGTGTGCTCCTGATTCTTGTCCTTTTATTCATCTTGGAGTTCCCGTTGGCCACAACATGTCTCGGATCACTGCTTGGTCTTCAGTAGTTGATCGTTTTAAGTCGAAGCTCTCGGGCTGGAAAGCTAATTGTCTTTCTTCAGGAGGACGCCTAACTTTGATCAAATCGGTTCTTGGAAGTCTTGGAAGTCTTGGAAGCTATTGGATGTCTATCTTTATGGTCCCTATCTCCGTTGTCAACACCTTGGAGTCTCTTCGAGCTAGGTTTTTTTGGGGTGCTGACAAGGGTGAGCGACGCATGCACTAGGTTCGCTGGGATAGGGTCTTAGCCCAAAAAAAGAATGGGGGTCTTGGTGTTGGTAGTCTGTATTCCTTTAATCGGGCTATGCTCTATAAATGGCGTTGGAGATTCTTTCATAATTCGGATTTGATATGGGTTAAAGTTGTTAAGGCTATTTATGGTCGGGATGGTGGTAGTTGCTCTTTCTCTCATAGAAGAGGTTCAATTGATCCTTGGAATGGTGTTATTCGGATGCTTGCACATCTTCATAATCATGATCTCGATCTTAGGCCTCTTAGTCCGAGTAGAGTTGGTGATGGGAATAAAACTTCTTTTTGGCACGATGTTTGGAAGGGGGATACCCATTTGGCTACTTCTTTTCATAGGATTTATGCTCTTGATCTTCATAAATCCATATCAGTCAGAGATAGGGTGCTTCTCGTCTGGAACTTAGATTGTTTTAGGCGTCCTCCTAGAGGGGGTATTGAGGAGACCCAATGGAATACTTTTATCTCCTTAATGCAGGGAGTTCTTCTTCAATCCTCACCTGACCGTTTGGGATGGACTATTGATGTCTCTGATTCTTTTACTGTTTCTTCTCTTCGAGCTTTTTTGGATAGTCATATGTTACATTCAGGGGGTCCTGAAACTCGTTGGAACAATTGGGTGCCTATCAAGCTGAATATATTTATTTGGAGATTGCAGTCTAGAAGCCTTCCGACTAGGGAAAATCTTTCACTCCGTGGGATTACTATGGACTCCATTCTCTGTCCTGTCTGCTCTAATACTGTTGAATCTATTGATCATCTTTTTCTCAATTGCAATCAATTGATTGACTTACGGACTCGGTTAGCTATTTGGTGGGATGTTCAGCTTCCTCAGTTATCCTCTATTGATTCTCTTCTCTCGTGGTCTGATTCTCTTTCCCTCAAAAAAGGGCAGCGACAAGCTTTTGACACTGTTATCATCACTACCTTATGGTGTCTTTGGAATTTTCGTAACTCCTCCATTTTTGGAACGGCTCAACCCAAGAAGTCTCTCATTCTAGATGATGTGATTGATAGATCTTTCTTTTGGATTTCTAGTAGACTTAAAAAAGTTAAAATTAGTTGGACCTCTTGGCTTCATAATCCCCTCATAGCTTGTAATTTGTTGTGATGTTTTCTTTCCTCTAGCTTCTTGCTAGTTTTATTAATAAAATTTCTGCGGTTCTAAAAAAAAAAAATTTAGAATATTTATAGCTATGAGGTTGTAGGGTGTGGGGATTGTTTGACGTCGGTGTTCCGACATGGCTACTATTGTCGATGGTAATTAACATGCTAACAACAAAGTATCACCGATTTCTCATCCTCTTTTACCGTTGGAAATTTCTTACAAATGTTGCTATTCTACTTTTTTTTTTTTTTTTTTTTTTTTTTTTTTATAAATTAAATGTTATTAAAAGTAATATAAATTGTAATATAACAAAAACTTTTAAAATTTAGTTGTATATAGCATCACATCATGATGAATATATATGATCAAACTATTTTACAAAATACAATTAGATGAGGTTTAAATATATGTCTTTTAATTAATATTTATGTTTAATGAAATTTATATATATTTTTAATTAATATTAATGGTAAATGTTGCATATTTTTAATTTAAAAAGAAAAAAAGTTGGTGAGCAAAACATCACAACACCCGTTCGTAAGTAAATTGTGGCAAAATGTTGCATATTTTATAGATAAAAACAATGGCCACATCCTTTAGCATAAACAGAATATAGATGATTAGTTACTACGTGATTCTTTTGAGAAGATTTGACTTAAATATTATACAAACATGATTCATTTCCTTTAAGCAAATGTCAGTTGATAATTAATTATTAAATTAAGCACTAAACCTAGGTGATGTATGGTATTTTTTATTTTTTTATATCTTTTTGGAAAAGGTATGCATGCAGCTTTTATTCAAATGACCTGGCATATACTATAATATATATATACTATAATATATATACGTATCAATCAGTAACGTTGCTAATGTGCCATGCAAACTTTTTTCTTCTTTTGTTTTCTTCTTTTTGTCTTCCTTTTGATGATAAATATTCCAATTCCAACGTATGTTTTTATTGATACTTTTGATTAAATTATTTAATTTTTTTTACTTCATTCATATACATATATTCTTTATAAATTCGTGCCTAATCCCCTATAAAAGCTGTGAACAATAATCATTGGCTCACTCTTTTGTTATTTGAAAAAGAAAAATTATCCGAAATATCAAAACATATTCTTTTGGGTGTTTTTTTACATAATTATTTTGAAAGAATATGATATTACTTAACTTTATATATTATGTCACAACGTACGTAGTTTTGTTCGTTTGTACAACTAACATTTTTCAAAACTCTGTTAGAAAATTATTGTAGATAATTCACATTTATATATATAGCTTTTGTATTTATTTTTTGAACACTTATTGATAATTTTTATTGTTAGTATTTTATTTGAAGTAGAAGAATTTTGCGCTTCGCCACAAGGAAGATACCATGATACAAATCGACTTTAATATGTATATCATGTCTTCACAAATACACTGTCTCTCGTCTCCATATCTCTTTCCTTTGCCCTCCTTTTGTTAACTCTAGATGGGAATTGTAAAATCAACCAATTTAAATTCGAAGCAATATTCTAGATCAAACTTTCAATTGAAAAATTTATATTAAAACATGATCCTATGTATATACCAACCTACATCACTCTCATACATGATTAGCTTTATTTTTAAGTCATTATTACTATACAATTATAATTTGTCTTACTTTTTAAGTCGTAATTATCATATAATTACAATTTGACTAACTTTTATAATCTTTATTATTTAATAATTATATTTTTATTAGACTTGAGGAGTGATATGGTAAAGGTAGTGTATTCTTACCACCTTCGCCGGAAACATGACCCCCTGTATTTGGGTGCGGTCTTGGCCGTACTGTGGTAGAATTGACTGTATTTTTTTTCCTTCCTATTCATTTTCTTGACCGTTCACCCCTCAAATTATATATATATATATATATATATATATATATATATATATATATATATATATATATATATATATATATATATATATATATATATATATAAACCCTAAACCCTCAAACATATTTAAACATCTAAACCCTCAAACAAAAACAAATTTTTATATCTTTCTATTATTTTTCCTCTCTCTCTCTCTCTCTCTCTCTCTCTCAAAAAAAAAAAAATGTGTCATCTTCTTCTTCTGAAGAATTTGAAGTTATGTTAGATGTTGTCGATGATGCTAAATTGGTGGAACAAACGTATGAAGTTACATGTAGTAGTGCAACTGAAAGTGTCGAACGGAGAATATGGAGATATACTTATAGAAACTATGAAGAAGCAAACCAACGGTTGATACAAGATTATTTTCACGAGAAGCCACTTTTAAAGGGTATTACTTTCGCAGACGCTTCAAAATGTTCAAACATTTATATGAACGTATTGTCGAAGATTTAACGAGGGAGTGTAGTTTTCTCCAACATCTCGATGTTAGAGGCACATCCAGTTTCACCCCCTTAGAAAATGAACAACTACACTTCGTCAATTACCATATGGCATCACATCGGATGTCTTGGAAAAGAGTTTTAGGATGTCCGCTAGGACTGCATGAGATAGTCTCTATTATTTTTACAAAACTATTATTTAGCTTTATGGGCCAAAATATTTACATAAGTCTACACACAATAAAATCATACAACTGCAAGCTCGTCATGCTAGCGTACATGACTTTCATAGAATGATAAGATGTTTAGATAGTCTCCATTGCGCATGGAAAAATTATCCTACCTCACACAATGATCAATTTACCCGAGGTAATCATGGTCACTCAACGATCATACTTGAAGCGGTGGTGTCACAGGATCAGTGGATTTTGCATGTTTTTTTTTGGTCTTCTGGCTCAATTAATGATATTAACGTTCTTAATCGTTCACTTATATTTAACAACATATATGACGAATCTGCATCGGATTCTTCTTTTCAAGTACGTGCAACATCATATAAATATAGTTATTATCTAGTTGATGAGGTATATCCTGAATATGCAATTTTTGTTAAATTTTTTACATGTCCACATGATTCTAGACGAAAAAAATTCAAGAAAGCTCAAGCAAGAGCTAGGAAGGATGTCGAGCGCGCTTTTGGAGATCTTAAGAAATGTTGGTTTATATTGAAAAAACCAGCAATTTATTTCGGCGAGGAAAAACTTTTGGAAGTCATGTTTGCACGTATAATACTGCGTAATTTGATTATCGAAGATGAATGAAGAGCAATATGTGTGTATGATGAGCATAAAACCATCTCTGAGACACAACCAATAGTTTTTTTTGTTGAGTTGGTTGCGTATTGATGATATGTAAACACCTTAGTAGCTTGATGTTATAAAACGTATTGTTGTGCATGATTTAATGAGTAAATAATGCAAGCATATAAGTTAAAGTTTATCTATTCCTTTTGTACTAACGGGAAAAGCGATATCTTGGGCCCCTCGATGATTTGGTATTGACTTATAGTATCGCCCCTAGCCAAGACTAAATTGATGTGTTCGTTTGGTAGTTCTTTGTCCTTAAAAATCGGAAATCAGGAAAAAAAGTATTGGACAATTTAATTGATTATGTTCCTTGTCGTTTGTCCACATGATATCCTATAGCACAAAGGATTATATGATTACTTATCTTAGGACACATAACTGACTAGGTCAGAGTTCGTCAGCGTCTTTGAGATTTATAATTTGCTAATCAATTTTTGAAGTTATACTGGAAACTATAGTTATTAGACTTATCCAAGTAGGAGATTGTTGTATTAGGTGTCTAAGCTCATAACTATAATTGATATATATCTGAATTGATAACAGCACAGTCCTTTTGGGTTACCCTCATAACTAGCAACTAGACAAGATGATTTTTGGAGAAAGGTTGAATTTATTATTTGAATAATAAATTGAAATAAATTATTTATTAATGTATTATGAAAATAATATATTAATTAGAAATCATATTATTTAATTAATAGTTAATCAGAAATTAATTGGAATTAATTTTGCGATTAATTGTATTAATTAAAATGTGCAAGGGTTGTTTGGCAATTTATTGATAGTTGAAGAACTGTGCTCTAGAACCTCCATAGAAGGGATGGATGACAACTTCTAGGAAGGCCCTAGAATTTTCGTCCAAGGCCTCTTAGATGGGAGTTGTTGGGCTGCTTAGTCCTTAAGCTAAGGGAATTAGGGTTTCCTCCTAAAACCCTAGCTTTGGCTCTAAGCTACCTCACTATATAAAGAGCCTTACCCCCTCCTAGTTTCGGCCACCTGAAACCATAAGAAGAGAAGCCGAAATTTCAAGCTCCCTCCTCCCCTTTCCTCTTTCATCCTCTTGCTAAGTTTTGGGTGTGAGCTACTAGAGGTGTGACACTTGCACTCAAAGTTCAAGATCTTTAAAGAATTGATTGTTATTACAATATAACAATTAAGGTATGTATTCTAACCTTAGTTTTATGAATTTCGAAAATAGCATATACCTCCTAGGGTTTTCCTTATGATGTTCAATAGTTGTATGTTCAACTAGAGAAAACATAAATCCAAGAATGTTAGGGTTGCATGCACACATAAGGATTGTTTGTTATGCTCAATACTCGTCAATTTTATGATGATAGTGCAGGGATTTCTGGAAAACATCTAGAGATTTATCTGTGAGATTCAACAGACTGAGGTGAGTCTTCCTCACCATGGTTAGCGGGTTGAAGGCACAATTGTTGACCCGTGTTTTACTATGTTAGGGTGCTAGATGGCTGCGTGACTCTTGCATGTGTATGTGTTGTATGCTTAATGGGTGGGTCCGAATGGGTAATTTGTATGTTATTGTTTGTTATACTTGTATGTTTTGGATGTTGGGTGGGGCCCGTTGTAAGAGTTAGGGCGAGGCTTGTTATACTCAGTGGATGGGGCCTGTTATGTGGGTTGGGAGAGGCCCGTTATACTCACTGGGTGGGGCCCGTTACACTCATCGGGTGGGGCCTATTATATGTTTGATATGTGTGGTATGTGGTATTTGGGGAAAACTCACTAAGCTTCATGCTTACGGTTTTCAGTTTATGTTTCAGGTACTTTTGGTGCAAAAGGGAAGAGTTCGAGGTGACTGCAGTGCACACACAATATTGCTCTGTATTTCATAAGTAATCTGATATTTCATGATGTTTTGATACATTTGTTCCACTTAGAAATTATGATGATGTTTTAGGATATTGTTTTATGAATTGAAATATGAAATTTTTGGGTCTTATTTTTGGGACTTTATAATTTGGTATCAGAGCCTTAGTGTGAAGGATTCGGACATAATCTTGGGTGTGTCTGAACTCAAACTGAGGATTTGGTAAAAAATTTAAAAAGAAATGTTTTTAAGAAAAGGGTTTTCTAATACAAGAAAGGGTGTGGTACATGCAATCAACCGAGCTCAAGTAAGTTTTCCCAAAATACCCATACATGATATCTGATATGATTTGATTTGTGAATTTGTGAATCACATGCTAGTTAGGGCTAAGGATCTGCTCATTATTTGCATGATAGAATGCTAGGAGAGATGCCTTTGTATGCCTATTGTATAAGCTTGTAGACTTGCTTGCTAGTACCGATCAGTCAGTGATAGGATAACCTCATTAGGTTATGATTGGTTATGATTACTTGATGCTCGAATGCTGCTTTCCTTGTGCTTTTTAGGATTTCTAACTAGTTTCAGCTAACTAGTAAGTGAATATGTTAGGTTACATATTATTAAGACTAGTTAATTTTAGAAGGTTAGGTTTTAACTCTATTGCGTAGCTCTTGTTTGAGTCCAACCGTTGTAGTGTGAAACCTCTCATTCGAAGAATTATCTGGTTTTGGTGATATGTAAGTGTATTCGTGAGCTAGTTAGAGGAAGTTACCAAGACTTCCTTCTGCAGCTGAAGGCGGAGAGTGGTGTGGAGTTTTCCCTAGGAAAACCTAGGAGAGATTTAGTGTTGGGACCCTTATCTTGATGAGGGTTAATTGTATGGATATAAAGTGACATGGTGGATTCAAGAAAATCCTTGGGGAAAGTACAGATAGATGTGGAAGGTAGTATGGGATCATACTACTAGACGCAGAGGATCCATACTCGAATCAAGGAGAGCTTCAATGAAACTAGGAAGGTTGTAGAGTTTGTGATCCCTCGATAAATTTTGATGCGTATTCTGATGGTTTATATGGTCTATTATCAGTATGGTGACTCTTTGAGGCCGACCGGTTGGTAGTTATTGTGCTGGTGAAGGCTCGCGCTCAAGTTTTGGAGTCGGACAGTTGGATGATCAGACAAGGGAGTTCATTTCATCTGAGATTACGTGCTCCATTCTCGAGCAGACTCATGTGATCTTCGGTACGATCAAGGAGGGTACTATGGAGCTGTTGGAGGAGCGTTTGGGTTCTTTCCATTCTGATATGGTGGCCTTGATTGGGGTGCGTTCATTGACCTTCAGGGAGTTCTAGGCATGTGGAGCTCTAGACTATCACAGGGTGAAGGACCCGTTAGTAAGCAGGAGGTGGTTAGCGGATGTTGGTAACACCTTCCGCACCAGATGTTGTCCCGAGGGGGAAAAGGTCAAACTTGCTTCCTGTCTTCCGAAAGACAAAGCCCGAGACCAGAAGGATGATATTATTGGGTGCGCAGTTGGTAATGATGTTTTTGATTCAATGTCATTGGATGATTTTACGACTAGATTCAGGGCCAAGTTCGCACCAGTGATCGAGGTGCAACAGTTGGCACGAGAGTTTCAAGATCTCTGCCAAACTACTGATACGGTGGCTGAGATCACTGTGATGTTTCGTGAGGGGGAAATGTTGGTTCTGCAGTATGTGTCAAATGAGGAGATGAAGAATACGAGGTACCATAAGATGCTGAGGAGTGATATTCCGCAGTTTGTGAGTCGATCCAGTTGCAGGATGCTGGAGGATATGATACCAAGGGATAGGAAAAGAGAGAATGATTTAGAGATGGAGAAGAAGAGGAATCCAATTTATGTGGAGAGTGCGGAGGGTTCGAGAAAGAGGCCCAAGGTTTTTGATATGAGATAGAAGGGTTAGCAGGGCCGGGACCGCTGTGGAAGTGTATAAGGACGCACGATGAGGCGTGCAGGATGGGTGGTTCTGGCTGCTTCTAGTGAGGTAGGAAGAGTCATATTTGTAGAGATTCTACTGCAACTACCATCACCACCCCAGTATCTGATCTGATTTTCTTTCATTGCAGTCATAGGGGCCACAAGAAGGCCCATTGTCCAAGTTTGATTGCATCAGGACCAGCGCAAGCACTCTCTCCCGCAACTCTACGGATTACTGACGTCTGCCAGGGCAAGGCTGATACACCTGTGGTGAAGAGCAGGGCTTTTCAGTTGACAGCCAACGAGGCTCGTGCAGCTCCTGACGTGGTGACAGGTATGTTGATGGGTTTTGAGCACTACAACATTCCTATGGTGTACATGCAACCCTAATGCTTTGGATCTAAGTTTTTCTTAAGTTATACATGCAAATAATCATCCAAAGCATAAAACCTATGACTAGCATACACGATTCGGAATTGATAACTAAAACCAAGTTAGATGAATACCTTTTCCTTGTAGTTATTTGATCTTGACTTTCAAGAGCCTAGTGTCTCAATTGATGCACGTCTAATAAGTCACAAACACCAAGTTGCAATGGAGAATTATGAGAGAGAGGTTAGAGTGGCTCAAAATCGGCTAGGTTCTCTATGAATGCATCGGTGCCGATTTTGGAGCCATGGGGTTCCTTTTATAGTTGAGGCTTCTAGGGTTTTCATTTGGAAACCCTAATTCCCTTACTTAGGCCCTAAGCAACACATGTATCCCTTATGGTAAGTCTGTGGACAAAATCTATATGGACTTTCATATAGTTTTCGTCCACCCTTATACCAATAGGGTCCATTAGCCTAAACTAAAACTATTACTAATTTACATAATCAGTCCCCGTTGATTTAATCAGTCTCTTTTGATCACTAAATTAATTCCAAATTAATTTTTAATCAATACTAGTTAAATAATATGATTTCACAATTAATATATTATTCTTAAAATATATTAAGAAATCACAATTAACCTCTTTCTCCATAATTCATCCTATCAAATTGCTATGGTGAAGGCAACCCAAAAGGAACATGCTACTATCGGGTCAAGTATATACCAATTATAGTTATGGGCTTAGAAACCTAATCCAACATATGTATCTTCTCCTTATCTCTTTATTTATATTAGTTATCTGCTTATATTTATGTGTTTTATTTTAGGATCGTTCCTTGTGAATGGTATTTATACTTTGGTGTTGTTTGATTCAGGGGCTACCCGATCCTTTATGTCGCTTGCGCATAGCAAGAGGTTTGTTGGGGCTCAGGGGGAGATGGATTATCCTTTAGATGTCAAAATTGCAGATGATCAATCTGTCCGGGTAGTGAGGGCTCGTCGGGGTTGTAATCTCAATTTGTTCAGGGAGCAGCATATGGTTGATTTGGTTCCCATTCCTTAGAGTGGGAACAAGTTTATCGTGGGTATAGATTAGATGAGACCTAATGGGGAAGTGATCGATTGTGAGCAGTAGTTAGTTCAGATTCGAACCCCAAATAGAGGAGAGTTAGTGGTTCAGGGAGAGTGGGCTCAGCATGGGCCGATTTTATGTTTAGCAGCGAGGGCCAGACACTTTATTTAGTAGGGTTGCTCCAGATTTGTCGCCTATGTTATGGATACCCGTGATAAGGGTAACCTGACTGTGGATGATGTGCCTATTGTGCGTGAGTATCCGAATGTGTTTTCAGAGGATTTTCCTGGGGTGCCTCCAGAAAGGAAGGTTGAGTTCAGGATTGATTTGGTTCCAGGTGCGACTCCGATAGCCAAAGCACCGTATCATTTGGCTCCTCCCGAGACGCAAGAGTTGTCTACATAACTACATGAGTTGTTAAACAAGGGATTCATTCGACCAAGCAGTTCGCCATGGGGGCACCGATCTTACTTGTGAAGAAGAAGGATGGGTCTCTTTGTATGTGCATTGACAGCGGGAGCTGAATAAGGTAACGGGGTAGAACCGTTATCCACTCCCGAGGATTGATGATCTATTTGACCAGCTTTAAGGTGCATCTTGGTTTTCCAAGATTGATTTACATTAGGGTTATCATCAGATGAGGGTTATAGATGAGGATGTGCAAAAGACAACTTTCAGACTCATTATGGTCATTACGAGTTTGTGGTGATGCCTTTTGGACTCACCAAGGCTCCTGCCACGCTCATGGATCTCATGAACCGCATGTGCTTGCTGATGTTGGATCAGTCAACGATTCATTGATGATATCTTGGTCTATTCAAAGATCTAGAAACAACACGTGGAGCATTTGAGGTAGGTGTTGGAGACTTTGAAGAGGGAGAGACTTTTCACAAAGTTCTCTAAGTGTGAGTTCTGGTTGCGCGAGGTGAAATTTATGGGACACTTTGTCAATCAGAATGGTATTATGGTCGATCCGCTCAAGGTCGAGGTTGTGATGCGGTGGGAGGTTCCGAGGTCTCCATCTAAGATTTGGAGTTTCCTTGGTCTAGCAGGTTATTATCGGAGATTTATACAGGATTTCTTCGAGATCGTTGTTCCTTTGACTTGGTTGACAAAGAAGACGGTCACATTTCACTGCGGGCCTGAGTAGCAGGCAGCTTTTGAGACCTTGAGACAGCGGTTGTGCGAGGAAACGATTTTGACCCTGTCGGAGGGTGTTGAGGATTTTGTGGTTTATTGTGATGTGTTGATCATGGGTTGGGGACATTGTTGATGCAGAGGGGTCGTGTGATCGCTTACGCTTTGAGGCAGCTAAAGCCTCATGAAGAGAATTATCTGACGCATCATTTGGAGTTGGGGGTTGTGGTTTTCGCCCTCAAGTTTTGGTGACATTACCTTTATGGGGTTCGATGTATTATTTACACGGACCACAAAAGCCTTAAGTATCTGATAGATCAGCCAAATATGAATATGAGACAGCTCCGATGGTTGGATGTGGTGAAGGATTATGATTGTGAGATCCTTTATCACTTGGGGAAGGCCAATGTGGTGGTGGACACTCTCAGCCGCAAGGTGGTCGTGGCTCCAATCAGGGATATATGTTTGAGGATGACCGTGATTACTCTACTATTGGAGCGGATTCGCGAGGCTCAGATCGAGGCTATGAACAAAGAGCACCGGAAGAGTGAGCGTATTGTGGGTCAGGTGGCTTCATTTGATTATGATAACCGTGGGTTGTTGACTCTTCATTGGAGAGTATGGGTTCCATATTAGGGCGATGTGCGTCATGTTATGATGGAGGAGGATCACAAGTCTAGGTTCTCCATTCACCCTGGGGCGACAAAGATATATAGAGATCTTCGTACTGATTATTGGTGGCCCTACATATAGCGGGATGTGGCTTGGTATATGGAGTGGTGTGTGACTTGCAGGAAAGTCAAAGCCGAGCAACGACCTCACGGGAAGATGCAACCGTTGGAGATTCCAATATGGAAATGGGAGTAGATTACCATGGATTACATCACGAAGTTGCCTCGGACTGCGCACAGAGTGGATTCGATTTGGGTTATCGTGGATCGATTGACCAAGAACACGCATTTTATACTGATCCAGGAGAGTATCTCTGCGGAGAAGTTGGTGGAGATTTACATTAGGGAGGTTGTGTCACACCCCAAAACCGAGAACGGCGGAAACGTTCTGGGGCGGAGGACGTCATGTAATGTATCACAACAATGCTAAGTAGTAAACAAGCAACAACATCATCCATTGCATTAATAGTATAATTGTAATTACATTTGAGTTCTTTCATAGTATAATTCTACAAAAATGAATATTCAGAAATAAAAGACGAGTCTTGATCGCTCCGTCTTCACAAAACCTGGTAGTCGTACCTGTCTATCCGTATCCTGGGAATACAAGTTATTTTGAAAGCGAGTATCAGCAATAATGCTGGTGAGTTCATAAGTATTTATGTGACTTGATTTGTAAAGCTGTAAAGAAAGGCATGTAGTTGTTTGAAAGAAAGTTTGTACCAACGAATATGTTTGTAAGTAATTGTAAACGTTTGAAATTTCTAGAAAATCCCATATTTTCTACTAGTATAAAGTGTAGCCTTCTACCAAGGCTCGACTGTTTTAAATGTTTGTTTCAGAAATCCAATATTTGTTCGTATGTAGATGGTACATCAAAAGTCCCAAAATGAAACTATCATGATGTTTTTCATGTCTAAAATAGTAGATTTGTGTACAGTTATAAATGCTAAGGTATATGAAAACTCCGTAAATCAAACTTGTTTTTATACTTTTCTGTGAGTTTTATAACCATGCTAATGACCCTGATGGCCTGTAACAACGTTCTTCAGGCGTTGGAACTGTTATGACATTTGTCACCCCAGGCCTGCCGGCCTAGCTGTAGCTAACAGCTTAGGTGTGGGATTGTCAATCCCGTATAGATCTATACACAAGTATCACGCTCTCTCTCCAAGATATTAAGATATATAATATAGGACTTGAATTGCATACTTACGAGTACGTTGAAGTTCAATTGTCTCACATTACTTGGTATAAGCAGATTTACGATAATAAAGACTTTACCCCTTTTGAAAGCATTTTGTCGAGATGTATATGTAAAATGTATGAATTACTTGAACCCTACACTCATTATAGTTTTTCAAAAGTATGTTCCCATTTGGTAATAACGACTTGGTGATATAATAGCCCTTTAACATAAAGTTATTTTTGTATCAAAACTCTATAAGAAAAATATTATAATTATGTTTATAAAACAGATTGAAAATAGTTTGTTTTGACAAGAACAAATTTTTAGTATCGGAAGACCTTTGTTTGAAATACGATTCTGACGGTGTTTGAAAGGAAACATAAAGTATGTAAGACAGTTTGATAAAAAGTTTTTAACATGTAAAAAATGTTTGTCGTAAACTATTATAGTTTTTCCAAAAGATCGTTTCGTTCGGATAGTAACCCTAGTGTAATGCTCACTTGTTATGAAATGTGCAACTTTTGTGGTGACATAAATGAACACCTGTACTCAAAGTATAAATAAACTGTTTGATTCGTATACGTATAACAACATATTTAATTTCAATATATATATATCAGATGATATTGTGTTATGTTTTCTGTACGAAAGATGTCATATAACGGTTATGAATCACATATGATTTACTTGATAAAAATGAGTATTTAGTGAAACTTTGAGTTACACACGATAATAATCGTGTGTTTACTTGTATTCCCCCCTCAAAAGTGTATATTAAAACAATATTGATAAAAATGTAGATTATAGGGGTATGAACTCACTCGTTAAGTTTGAAGAGAGAGGCTAAGGTTGAGCAGAACTTCGACCGCGGATGGTTGCGTCGTCGGGCTCTTCGGGGATCTCTGCAGCGTAAATCCTTCGTCGGGGCTCGAGTGCGGAAACCGAGGTGAGGGAATGGTCTCTGGTGCTTGGAAAAAGGGTGAGAGTATCTGGAGGTTTGAGAATGTGTGCTTAAATTCGCAGCTGAACCTTTCTATTTATAGGCTGGAATTGCCTCGTACGCGGGGCGTAATTTTGGAGTACGCGGGGCGTACTCACGTACGCAGCGCGTACGTCGTTACGCTGGGCGTAAAAATGCGTCATGGCTTACGACTTGAGTCTAGCTAAGCGTAGCTTGGGTGGGCCGATGGGACTCGACTCTGGGTCTAGTACGCGGGGCGTACTCCCAGATTACGCGGGGCGTAATCCCTGCTTCCGACTTCTAAATTTCGTAACTTTCGCGTACGAGCTCCATTTTTCGCGTTCTTTATATCCACGCGTAGGTGAGATTATGCTCTACAACTTTCATTTAGACTCCGTCGGCTAGTTTTGACTTTATTTTTAATGATATATTTTTAATAGGACGGGCCTCCTAAAGTCCGTTTGATATTCATAGGTTGTTTATTCGTCGTCGGTTTTCGTTTGTCTTTCTATTGTTTTATTACTACTGAGGAGACCATCAACTTCCGTTTAGGTGGCGATAGCTAAATAACACTCGATCTTCAATCCGAGTTTTTAGCCCTCTACTACTGTTACGAAACTTTGAAAATCCGTAACTTCTTCATACGAGGTCCAATTTGGGCGATCTTTTTATGCACGTTCACCTTTCAACGAGATCTACGACTTTTGTTTAGATACTTAAGGCAAAAATGCATTTTATTGAGATTCTACTTTTTACGTCAAATAATGTTTTAACGTCGTGTCGTAAATATACGAGTGGTTATAATTTCTTCAATATAACCTGGTTTTGAGCGTTCTTTATGTTTTTGGAACCCTTGGTATGATATCTAATTTTCGATGCATCCCAACTTAGATACTTGAACACTTTATTTTCGAGGTTAATTTCGTTGTTTTTAGCTTTCGAGTGTTTACAATGCTTTTGGGGAAAATAGGGTTGTCACATCATCCCCCCGTTAAGGGAATTTCGTCCCGAAATTTAATCTAAGATAGTGTTTACAGTTTTAGGAAAAAGATGCGGGTACTTTTGTTTCATCTGATCCTCGCATTCCCAGGTGTATTCAGGTCCTCGCTTGGCATTCCAGCGACCCTTTTACTATCGGGATACGACTTTGCTTCTGTCATTTGACATTTCTGGATGATAACTCTCCTTGGTTGAATGTATGTTGAATGTTTTTGTGGTTTGTGAACATAGTATACCTTGTACTCTACAAATAGTGTCTCTAGATCTTCGGAGCAATCCTCGCTGTTCCTAAATTAAGGTCATGTGTTGAACAGTCAAATTCTTGGGTCTTAAACTGTCTTGAGGTATAGGTAGTGATCTTTCCTCTTGCATAATAATTCAACCAAGCTCTTGGTTATAGGTATCGCATTACACCATGCAATATTCTATCCCCTTTTTGGGAGGGATAATATTGGTGTGGTGCATTAGACTTACTTTAGCGTTTGGAACGCTCTTTCTTGTTTATAGACGAATCCGGTGCTCTTCCAAGTGAAAAACTTGTCCTAAAGAATCCCCTTCTGAGGAGTTTGTTAAGTTCGTTAGGAAGTTCTTGCACTTCTGTTGGAGCTAGAGAATAAGGTGATTTGGCTACTGGAACTAAGTCTACTCTGAATTTGACTTGACGCCGTGTTGGTAGTCTTGGTTGTCCTTTCAGAAAGGTGTTGGGAAAAGTCGCGTACTTCTTGGATGTTCTGGATGTCCTCCACTTCTAGGCATGTCTCGGCGATGTGTGTAAGGAATGCATGACATTTCCTTCATAAGCATTCCTGAGCTTGCATACACGAATTGATGAGAGGGTTCGTACTTGGTTTGCCGCTGTAAATAACTAGGGAATTGTTGTTTAGGGAAAATTGCTTTATCAAGACGCCTGATGTCGGCTCGATGTAGACTTAACCAAATCCTACTGATTATGATGTCAAATCTTTGGGGTGGATTAGTTGTCGTGAATATCTAAAAGAAGTATGACTACTCATGAATTAGGGGAAAAGGATAGGTATTTCTAAGTTTATTCTTACGGGCGTACGATCACTCGCAGTCTTGGGCAGTCTCCGTTTTGAAGTTCATAGTAGAACTCATACCTGGTTCATCTATCACAGTCTCGGTTATACGAGTCGTATATAATTAAGATTGAAAAGGTAGTTGAATAAATGATTCCTCTTTAAGCTCACATCCCAACGAGGAAAAGAAGTTAAAGTGGAATCATCAATTCTAAACCTGTAGAATCTTGATTATATACTACCCTTATGTATACATTTTTTTGGAGACAGATTAACCATATGGGTCTTTAGATTGAACTTGACGTACTGTACGAGTGATACCTTGGGGAGGTTTGCTGCGGTTTCCTGGGAAAGGATGAGAAACTGGAGGTACTCTATGTATGAGTACTTTGGAGTTCTGGAATGACGGCTTCGCTAGAAAGATGCTTTCGGAGAAGGAGAAATACGCACGAAACTGATATTGCGAGGATAGAATTGAGTCAAATTGTATGATGATATTGGACTTACTTGGAAATACGGTATTAGGTTTGATTATAAGGGTATTACAGACAAAACACAACAGTGCAACTTTTAACAGAGTTACAGTACTTTGGTTCTACTACAAGACTATTGTTGCGAACAACGTATACTACAAAAGGCAAGTATATGCAACATGATGGTCCCCTTATACTGACGGGATCTCTCAAAAGGTAAGACTCGAGTTGCACTAGTTTTATGCGAGTTTAATGACATACTTAATGCTGACGATTGGAAGTGAGCCCCTATTATAGTCGGGTCCTACATTGCCTTTTTCCATTCTGAGGTCAAACTCCTCCTGTTCTACGGTCGTTCTTCTCTGTTGGGCAATCCCTCTTGAAGTGTCCCATTAAACCACATAGATGGCATATCCGAGAAGTTTCGACATTGGTGGTTGAAGTAATGTGTTTGACCCGAGTCCTGCAGAAGCGGGTAGTGTGTCCGTTCTTGTTGCAGGTCTTGCAGTGTAACAGACGACAACTACCTAAGTGATGGAAGTTGCACTTATTGCAATTCGGTAGGTTTCCAGCATACTGTCTGGCCGGGTTAGGGATAATTGGGATACTTGTAGTGTTGGTGATAGGAGTTAAAGATGTCGTGGCTGCGAAGGCTGCCACCGGTAATGGTTTCTTGTTTGTCCCTCATGGTGATTTGTCTTTAACTTTATCCCAAAATTTTCGTTTGTTGCTCATTGGTTTGAGGTTAGGAGCGTCGTGGTAGTTTGTTACTCGTGGGTGTACTTGGTTGTTACTTGGATTGGAATTATTGAAAACCATCCCGCTAACATTTGCATAGTTGGCGTTAAGGTGATTCAGAATAGTTGTCACTGCAGCTGAGACTGCAGCTTGAAAGGTAGTTGCATCAATCTGAAGAGTTGGTGTTTGGCTGATGGGTTGATTACTTTTCTTCGGCGACATGATTCTGTAACACGAAAGGAAAAGGAGTTCGTGAGATATTAAGGTTGAACCTAGGTGTATTTTGATCGCTTAAGTAACGAGTAAGAGTATGTTCTCGAAAGTTTGACCTACATCCCTATGATGCAGTCCTAGTATAGAGTAGAAGTATGTTTGTTGTTCAAGCCGAGGTATCGTTAGTTGGTGAATAACATGATCTTACCACTATAGAGACTTGGAAGTGTTTTCGGAGTTAAATTACTATAGTCCAATGTTTTGACTAAAGCATGTTTTCAGATAGACTCCAACGAGGGTTTGATGAGGGTTTTTGAACAAAGAGTGACACGGGGGTTAGCCGATTGTCAATATCATCGATGTTTAAGATGGAATTAGTTTAGGAAAATTTTATCTTGAAGAAGGTCTTACATCATATCATGAGTAGAAAGGTTTTGGCCGCATAAAGGCCTAACTAACAGTACTTACAGTACAAGATAGTTACATAGAAAAATGCTGCATCGGGAATAGACATAAAAGTAATTCTTTTAACAAGGGAAATTAAAGTAAGGCATCTATTTTTGGTGACGGTCATCCCTCTGGTGGACTCTCATCCCAGTCAGTTGACATTCCATATCGAGTAGGTGTCCTTTGTATACCCTTCGGAGTTCTATGACTTCGGCTTGTGTTTCAGCTAATGCTTGCAGCAGGGTCTCATGGTCTCTCTTAGATCTCTCACGAGTGTTTTCAAGATGATTGGTGTAGATGGTGTGCATTCTTGCATTGGTATTTAACTTCTTTGATATAATGGAGCGTCGTCCTGCCTTGAATTTCGTTTTGATCAACTCTGCGGATCAGTATTGTTAGAACTTTGTCTGCTGAGCTCCCTTCGCTTAAGTGGTAGTAGCTTCGGTCTCCTTTTGACGACAGAGGTTGATCTTGTTCCGCGCTCCATGTTTCTAGGCATACTACCCAAGGAAGTGTTGGGCCATGAAAAGCTAGACGAGGGTTAGGGTTTGAATTGGAAGTTACCGGGGGTAGGTTCTCCTTCTCGAGTTCAGAGTTATCCTCATCCGAAAGATTTTCAGTATGGTGATCATTCAAAAGGGATTGGATGATCATTCTCTGGTTCTTCTCTAAACCATCCATCACTGCCTTTGTTCGGGAAGTACGAGTTGTCGTGGGGATGGGGTCCAGCTATGTTATTTATACGGTAATTTGGGGTATAAGAATCTAACACATAAGTAGTTTATAGAATACAAAAAGTACTCCTATAGTATTTTAGGTTTACGTTCTATTGTTCCTATTGTGGTGTTGTGGGTAAGTTTTTAGACTTGTTGTAACTCACAACCACACTTATGCACATGCTAGTCAACCCTTGGAAAATATAGTTGATCAGGCTATATCATCCCAGTTTTGACTATATGTCTCTAAGTCTACTTGTGTTGCCCAACATTTGTAATACTTTTGTTCCGTCCTAGTGATACTGATTTTAGTATGTATGCAGGCACGTATACTTACTTAAATATTTTATTATTTAAAAGTATGATCTCTTTATCAGAGTATTTTAATCCCTATTGTATTTATAGTTTGTATATCTTTTATGGGTTGATATACTTGATTCACTATAAACAATGTTCTGATACCAATCTGTCACACCCCAAAACCGAGAACGGCGGAAACGTTCTGGGGCGGAGGACGTCATGTAATGTATCACAACAATGCTAAGTAGTAAACAAGCAACAACATCATCCATTGCATTAATAGTATAATTGTAATTACATTTGAGTTCTTTCATAGTATAATTCTACAAAAATGAATATTCAGAAATAAAAGACGAGTCTTGATCGCTCCGTCTTCACAAAACCTGGTAGTCGTACCTGTCTATCCGTATCCTGGGAATACAAGTTATTTTGAAAGCGAGTATCAGCAATAATGCTGGTGAGTTCATAAGTATTTATGTGACTTGATTTGTAAAGCTGTAAAGAAAGGCATGTAGTTGTTTGAAAGAAAGTTTGTACCAACGAATATGTTTGTAAGTAATTGTAAACGTTTGAAATTTCTAGAAAATCCCATATTTTCTACTAGTATAAAGTGTAGCCTTCTACCAAGGCTCGACTGTTTTAAATGTTTGTTTCAGAAATCCAATATTTGTTCGTATGTAGATGGTACATCAAAAGTCCCAAAATGAAACTATCATGATGTTTTTCATGTCTAAAATAGTAGATTTGTGTACAGTTATAAATGCTAAGGTATATGAAAACTCCGTAAATCAAACTTGTTTTTATACTTTTCTGTGAGTTTTATAACCATGCTAATGACCCTGATGGCCTGTAACAACGTTCTTCAGGCGTTGGAACTGTTATGACATTTGTCACCCTAGGCCTGCCGGCCTAGCTGTAGCTAACAGCTTAGGTGTGGGATTGTCAATCCCGTATAGATCTATACACAAGTATCACGCTCTCTCTCCAAGAGATTAAGATATATAATACAGGACTTGAATTGCATACTTACGAGTACGTTGAAGTTCAATTGTCTCACATTACTTGGTATAAGCAGATTTACGATAATAAAGACTTTACCCCTTTTGAAAGCATTTTGTCGAGATGTATATGTAAAATGTATGAATTACTTGAACCCTACACTCATTATAGTTTTTCAAAAGTATGTTCCCATTTGGTAATAACGACTTGGTGATATAATAGCCCTTTAACATAAAGTTATTTTTGTATCAAAACTCTATAAGAAAAATATTATAATTATGTTTATAAAACAGATTGAAAATAGTTTGTTTTGACAAGAACAAATTTTTAGTATCGGAAGACCTTTGTTTGAAATACGATTCTGACGGTGTTTGAAAGGAAACATAAAGTATGTAAGACAGTTTGATAAAAAGTTTTTAACATGTAAAAAATGTTTGTCGTAAACTATTATAGTTTTTCCAAAAGATCGTTTCGTTCGGATAGTAACCCTAGTGTAATGCTCACTTGTTATGAAATGTGCAACTTTTGTGGTGACATAAATGAACACCTGTACTCAAAGTATAAATAAACTGTTTGATTCGTATACGTATAACAACATATTTAATTTCAATATATATATCAGATGATATTGTGTTATGTTTTCTGTACGAAAGATTTCATATAACGGTTATGAATCACATATGATTTACTTGATAAAAATGAGTATTTAGTGAAACTTTGAGTTACACACGATAATAATCGTGTGTTTACTTGTATTCCCCCCTCAAAAGTGTATATTAAAACAATATTGATAAAAATGTAGATTATAGGGGTATGAACTCACTCGTTAAGTTTGAAGAGAGAGGCTAAGGTTGAGCAGAACTTCGACCGCGGATGGTTGCGTCGTCGGGCTCTTCGGGGATCTCTGCAGCGTAAATCCTTCGTCGGGGCTCGAGTGCGGAAACCGAGGTGAGGGAATGGTCTCTGGTGCTTGGAAAAAGGGTGAGAGTATCTGGAGGTTTGAGAATGTGTGCTTAAATTCGCAGCTGAACCTTTCTATTTATAGGCTGGAATTGCCTCGTACGCGGGGCGTAATTTTGGAGTACGCGGGGCGTACTCACGTACGCAGCGCGTACGTCGTTACGCTGGGCGTAAAAATGCGTCATGGCTTACGACTTGAGTCTAGCTAAGCGTAGCTTGGGCGGGCCGATGGGACTCGACTCTGGGTCTAGTACGCGGGGCGTAATCCCTGCTTCCGACTTCTAAATTTCGTAACTTTCGCGTACGAGCTCCATTTTTCGCGTTCTTTATATCCACGCGTAGGTGAGATTATGCTCTACAACTTTCATTTAGACTCCGTCGGCTAGTTTTGACTTTATTTTTAATGATATATTTTTAATAGGACGGGCCTCCTAAAGTCCGTTTGATATTCATAGGTTGTTTATTCGTCGTCGGTTTTCGTTTGTCTTTCTATTGTTTTATTACTACTGAGGAGACCATCAACTTCCGTTTAGGTGGCGATAGCTAAATAACACTCGATCTTCAATCCGAGTTTTTAGCCCTCTACTACTGTTACGAAACTTTGAAAATCCGTAACTTCTTCATACGAGGTCCAATTTGGGCGATCTTTTTATGCACGTTCACCTTTCAACGAGATCTACGACTTTTGTTTAGATACTTAAGGCAAAAATGCATTTTATTGAGATTCTACTTTTTACGTCAAATAATGTTTTAACGTCGTGTCGTAAATATACGAGTGGTTATAATTTCTTCAATATAACCTGGTTTTGAGCGTTCTTTATGTTTTTGGAACCCTTGGTATGATATCTAATTTTCGATGCATCCCAACTTAGATACTTGAACACTTTATTTTCGAGGTTAATTTCGTTGTTTTTCGCTTTCGAGTGTTTACAATGCTTTTGGGGAAAATAGGGTTGTCACATCATCCCCCCGTTAAGGGAATTTCGTCCCGAAATTTAATCTAAGATAGTGTTTACAGTTTTAGGAAAAAGATGCGGGTACTTTTGTTTCATCTGATCCTCGCATTCCCAGGTGTATTCAGGTCCTCGCTTGGCATTCCAGCGACCCTTTTACTATCGGGATACGACTTTGCTTCTGTCATTTGACATTTCTGGATGATAACTCTCCTTGGTTGAATGTATGTTGAATGTTTTTGTGGTTTGTGAACATAGTATACCTTGTACTCTACAAATAGTGTCTCTAGATCTTCGGAGCAATCCTCGCTGTTCCTAAATTAAGGTCATGTGTTGAACAGTCAAATTCTTGGGTCTTAAACTGTCTTGAGGTATAGGTAGTGATCTTTCCTCTTGCATAATAATTCAACCAAGCTCTTGGTTATAGGTATCGCATTACACCATGCAATATTCTATCCCCTTTTTGGGAGGGATAATATTGGTGTGGTGCATTAGACTTACTTTAGCGTTTGGAACGCTCTTTCTTGTTTATAGACGAATCCGGTGCTCTTCCAAGTGAAAAACTTGTCCTAAAGAATCCCCTTCTGAGGAGTTTGTTAAGTTCGTTAGGAAGTTCTTGCACTTCTGTTGGAGCTAGAGAATAAGGTGATTTGGCTACTGGAACTAAGTCTACTCTGAATTTGACTTGACGCCGTGTTGGTAGTCTTGGTTGTCCTTTCAGAAAGGTGTTGGGAAAAGTCGCGTACTTCTTGGATGTTCTGGATGTCCTCCACTTCTAGGCATGTCTCGGCGATGTGTGTAAGGAATGCATGACATTTCCTTCATAAGCATTCCTGAGCTTGCATACACGAATTGATGAGAGGGTTCGTACTTGGTTTGCCGCTGTAAATAACTAGGGAATTGTTGTTTAGGGAAAATTGCTTTATCAAGACGCCTGATGTCGGCTCGATGTAGACTTAACCAAATCCTACTGATTATGATGTCAAATCTTTGGGGTGGATTAGTTGTCGTGAATATCTAAAAGAAGTATGACTACTCATGAATTAGGGGAAAAGGATAGGTATTTCTAAGTTTATTCTTACGGGCGTACGATCACTCGCAGTCTTGGGCAGTCTCCGTTTTGAAGTTCATAGTAGAACTCATACCTGGTTCATCTATCACAGTCTCGGTTATACGAGTCGTATATAATTAAGATTGAAAAGGTAGTTGAATAAATGATTCCTCTTTAAGCTCACATCCCAACGAGGAAAAGAAGTTAAAGTGGAATCATCAATTCTAAACCTGTAGAATCTTGATTATATACTACCCTTATGTATACATTTTTTTGGAGACAGATTAACCATATAGGTCTTTAGATTGAACTTGACGTACTGTACGAGTGATACCTTGGGGAGGTTTGCTGCGGTTTCCTGGGAAAGGATGAGAAACTGGAGGTACTCTATGTATGAGTACTTTGGAGTTCTGGAATGACGGCTTCGCTAGAAAGATGCTTTCGGAGAAGGAGAAATACGCACGAAACTGATATTGCGAGGATAGAATTGAGTCAAATTGTATGATGATATTGGACTTACTTGGAAATACGGTATTAGGTTTGATTATAAGGGTATTACAGACAAAACACAACAGTGCAACTTTTAACAGAGTTACAGTACTTTGGTTCTACTACAAGACTATTGTTGCGAACAACGTATACTACAAAAGGCAAGTATATGCAACATGATGGTCCCCTTATACTAACGGGATCTCTCAAAAGGTAAGACTCGAGTTGCACTAGTTTTATGCGAGTTTAATGACATACTTAATGCTGACGATTGGAAGTGAGCCCCTATTATAGTCGGGTCCTTCATTGCCTTTTTCCATTCTGAGGTCAAACTCCTCCTGTTCTACGGTCGTTCTTCTCTGTTGGGCAATCCCTCTTGAAGTGTCCCATTAAACCACATAGATGGCATATCCGAGAAGTTTCGACATTGGTGGTTGAAGTAATGTGTTTGACCCGAGTCCTGCAGAAGCGGGTAGTGTGTCCGTTCTTGTTGCAGGTCTTGCAGTGTAACAGACGACAACTACCTAAGTGATGGAAGTTGCACTTATTGCAATTCGGTAGGTTTCCAGCATACTGTCTGGCCGGGTTAGGGATAATTGGGATACTTGTAGTGTTGGTGATAGGAGTTAAAGATGTCGTGGCTGCGAAGGCTGCCACCGGTAATGGTTTCTTGTTTGTCCCTCATGGTGATTTGTCTTTAACTTTATCCCAAAATTTTCGTTTGTTGCTCATTGGTTTGAGGTTAGGAGCGTCGTGGTAGTTTGTTACTCGTGGGTGTACTTGGTTGTTACTTGGATTGGAATTATTGAAAACCATCCCGCTAACATTTGCATAGTTGGCGTTAAGGTGATTCAGAATAGTTGTCACTGCAGCTGAGACTGCAGCTTGAAAGGTAGTTGCATCAATCTGAAGAGTTGGTGTTTGGCTGATGGGTTGATTACTTTTCTTCGGCGACATGATTCTGTAACACGAAAGGAAAAGGAGTTCGTGAGATATTAAGGTTGAACCTAGGTGTATTTTGATCGCTTAAGTAACGAGTAAGAGTATGTTCTCGAAAGTTTGACCTACATCCCTATGATGCAGTCCTAGTATAGAGTAGAAGTATGTTTGTTGTTCAAGCCGAGGTATCGTTAGTTGGTGAATAACATGATCTTACCACTATAGAGACTTGGAAGTGTTTTCGGAGTTAAATTACTATAGTCCAATGTTTTGACTAAAGCATGTTTTCAGATAGACTCCAACGAGGGTTTGATGAGGGTTTTTGAACAAAGAGTGACACGGGGGTTAGCCGATTGTCAATATCATCGATGTTTAAGATGGAATTAGTTTAGGAAAATTTTATCTTGAAGAAGGTCTTACATCATATCATGAGTAGAAAGGTTTTGGCCGCATAAAGGCCTAACTAACAGTACTTACAGTACAAGATAGTTACATAGAAAAATGCTGCATCGGGAATAGACATAAAAATAATTCTTTTAACAAGGGAAATTAAAGTAAGGCATCTATTTTTGGTGACGGTCATCCCTCTGGTGGACTCTCATCCCAGTCAGTTGACATTCCATATCGAGTAGGTGTCCTTTGTATACCCTTCGGAGTTCTATGACTTCGGCTTGTGTTTCAGCTAATGCTTGCAGCAGGGTCTCATGGTCTCTCTTAGATCTCTCACGAGTGTTTTCAAGATGATTGGTGTAGATGGTGTGCATTCTTGCATTGGTATTTAACTTCTTTGATATAATGGAGCGTCGTCCTGCCTTGAATTTCGTTTTGATCAACTCTGCGGATCAGTATTGTTAGAACTTTGTCTGCTGAGCTCCCTTCGCTTAAGTGGTAGTAGCTTCGGTCTCCTTTTGACGACAGAGGTTGATCTTGTTCCGCGCTCCATGTTTCTAGGCATACTACCCAAGGAAGTGTCGGGCCATGAAAAGCTAGACGAGGGTTAGGGTTTGAATTGGAAGTTACCGGGGGTAGGTTCTCCTTCTCGAGTTCAGAGTTATCCTCATCCGAAAGATTTTCAGTATGGTGATCATTCAAAAGGGATTGGATGATCATTCTCTGGTTCTTCTCTAAACCATCCATCACTGCCTTTGTTCGGGAAGTACGAGTTGTCGTGGGGATGGGGTCCAGCTATGTTATTTATACGGTAATTTGGGGTATAAGAATCTAACACATAAGTAGTTTATAGAATACAAAAAGTACTCCTATAGTATTTTAGGTTTACGTTCTATTGTTCCTATTGTGGTGTTGTGGGTAAGTTTTTAGACTTGTTGTAACTCACAACCACACTTATGCACATGCTAGTCAACCCTTGGAAAATATAGTTGATCAGGCTATATCATCCCAGTTTTGACTATATGTCTCTAAGTCTACTTGTGTTGCCCAACATTTGTAATACTTTTGTTCCGTCCTAGTGATACTGATTTTAGTATGTATGCAGGCACGTATACTTACTTAAATATTTTATTATTTAAAAGTATGATCTCTTTATCAGAGTATTTTAATCCCTATTGTATTTATAGTTTGTATATCTTTTATGGGTTGATATACTTGATTCACTATAAACAATGTTCTGATACCAATCTGTCACACCCCAAAACCGAGAACGGCGGAAACGTTCTGGGGCGGAGGACGTCATGTAATGTATCACAACAATGCTAAGTAGTAAACAAGCAACAACATCATCCATTGCATTAATAGTATAATTGTAATTACATTTGAGTTCTTTCATAGTATAATTCTACAAAAATGAATATTCAGAAATAAAAGACGAGTCTTGATCGCTCCGTCTTCACAAAACCTGGTAGTCGTACCTGTCTATCCGTATCCTGGGAATACAAGTTATTTTGAAAGCGAGTATCAGCAATAATGCTGGTGAGTTCATAAGTATTTATGTGACTTGATTTGTAAAGCTGTAAAGAAAGGCATGTAGTTGTTTGAAAGAAAGTTTGTACCAACGAATATGTTTGTAAGTAATTGTAAACGTTTGAAATTTCTAGAAAATCCCATATTTTCTACTAGTATAAAGTGTAGCCTTCTACCAAGGCTCGACTGTTTTAAATGTTTGTTTCAGAAATCCAATATTTGTTCGTATGTAGATGGTACATCAAAAGTCCCAAAATGAAACTATCATGATGTTTTTCATGTCTAAAATAGTAGATTTGTGTACAGTTATAAATGCTAAGGTATATGAAAACTCCGTAAATCAAACTTGTTTTTATACTTTTCTGTGAGTTTTATAACCATGCTAATGACCCTGATGGCCTGTAACAACGTTCTTCAGGCGTTGGAACTGTTATGACATTTGTCACCCTAGGCCTGCCGGCCTAGCTGTAGCTAACAGCTTAGGTGTGGGATTGTCAATCCCGTATAGATCTATACACAAGTATCACGCTCTCTCTCCAAGAGATTAAGATATATAATACAGGACTTGAATTGCATACTTACGAGTACGTTGAAGTTCAATTGTCTCACATTACTTGGTATAAGCAGATTTACGATAATAAAGACTTTACCCCTTTTGAAAGCATTTTGTCGAGATGTATATGTAAAATGTATGAATTACTTGAACCCTACACTCATTATAGTTTTTCAAAAGTATGTTCCCATTTGGTAATAACGACTTGGTGATATAATAGCCCTTTAACATAAAGTTATTTTTGTATCAAAACTCTATAAGAAAAATATTATAATTATGTTTATAAAACAGATTGAAAATAGTTTGTTTTGACAAGAACAAATTTTTAGTATCGGAAGACCTTTGTTTGAAATACGATTCTGACGGTGTTTGAAAGGAAACATAAAGTATGTAAGACAGTTTGATAAAAAGTTTTTAACATGTAAAAAATGTTTGTCGTAAACTATTATAGTTTTTCCAAAAGATCGTTTCGTTCGGATAGTAACCCTAGTGTAATGCTCACTTGTTATGAAATGTGCAACTTTTGTGGTGACATAAATGAACACCTGTACTCAAAGTATAAATAAACTGTTTGATTCGTATACGTATAACAACATATTTAATTTCAATATATATATCAGATGATATTGTGTTATGTTTTCTGTACGAAAGATTTCATATAACGGTTATGAATCACATATGATTTACTTGATAAAAATGAGTATTTAGTGAAACTTTGAGTTACACACGATAATAATCGTGTGTTTACTTGTATTCCCCCCTCAAAAGTGTATATTAAAACAATATTGATAAAAATGTAGATTATAGGGGTATGAACTCACTCGTTAAGTTTGAAGAGAGAGGCTAAGGTTGAGCAGAACTTCGACCGCGGATGGTTGCGTCGTCGGGCTCTTCGGGGATCTCTGCAGCGTAAATCCTTCGTCGGGGCTCGAGTGCGGAAACCGAGGTGAGGGAATGGTCTCTGGTGCTTGGAAAAAGGGTGAGAGTATCTGGAGGTTTGAGAATGTGTGCTTAAATTCGCAGCTGAACCTTTCTATTTATAGGCTGGAATTGCCTCGTACGCGGGGCGTAATTTTGGAGTACGCGGGGCATACTCACGTACGCAGCGCGTACGTCGTTACGCTGGGCGTAAAAATGCGTCATGGCTTACGACTTGAGTCTAGCTAAGCGTAGCTTGGGCGGGCCGATGGGACTCGACTCTGGGTCTAGTATGCGGGGCGTACTCCCAGATTACGCGGGGCGTAATCCCTGCTTCCGACTTCTAAATTTCGTAACTTTCGCGTACGAGCTCCATTTTTCGCGTTCTTTATATCCACGCGTAGGTGAGATTATGCTCTACAACTTTCATTTAGAATCCGTCGGCTAGTTTTGACTTTATTTTTAATGATATATTTTTAATAGGACGGGCCTCCTAAAGTCCGTTTGATATTCATAGGTTGTTTATTCGTCGTCGGTTTTCGTTTGTCTTTCTATTGTTTTATTACTACTGAGGAGACCATCAACTTCCGTTTAGGTGGCGATAGCTAAATAACACTCGATCTTCAATCCGAGTTTTTAGCCCTCTACTACTGTTACGAAACTTTGAAAATCCGTAACTTCTTCATACGAGGTCCAATTTGGGCGATCTTTTTATGCACGTTCACCTTTCAACGAGATCTACGACTTTTGTTTAGATACTTAAGGCAAAAATGCATTTTATTGAGATTCTACTTTTTACGTCAAATAATGTTTTAACGTCGTGTCGTAAATATACGAGTGGTTATAATTTCTTCAATATAACCTGGTTTTGAGCGTTCTTTATGTTTTTGGAACCCTTGGTATGATATCTAATTTTCGATGCATCCCAACTTAGATACTTGAACACTTTATTTTCGAGGTTAATTTCGTTGTTTTTAGCTTTCGAGTGTTTACAATGCTTTTGGGGAAAATAGGGTTGTCACAGGTTGTGGTAGAGGTGGAAAAAATTGACACGACACGAAACCCGACACGAAATAAATGGGTTTGGGTAAGATATTTCAACCCATTTAAATAAACGGGTTGACACGACACGACACGAAAATTAAATGGGTAAGGTTAGGGTTGAGAATTTCAACTCGAATATGACTCGAAAATGACCCGTTTATTTATATGCAAATTTTTTAAATTATTTAAATAACCTAGAAAGATACAAAACCAAAACCATAAGTAAAAGAAAACCTTCGAATTGAGTCGTTTTGTATTGTTGAAATGACTTAGCCGTCTAGATCAATACTTAATTTCAGTTTTTCCATTCTCTCCCAAACTACCCAGTCTCTTTCACCACTCTCACATCCTCGCGACCTTTTCATGCACCTCTCCAACTCGCACTCTTTTAATTTTGTCATCTGAACTTGCTATGACTTCATCTATTCTGCCTCCAAAGTATTAGTTTTTCCTCTCCGCCTACCTAACTACTCTTTCAACATGCTCAATCTTTTAACCTCACATGACATGACATATTTCAAGGTATAGCCCTAACCCGAAACCCGACACAAACTCGACACGAAAATAAACGGGTTGACACGAAACGACACGTTAATTAAATGGGTCGGGTTAGGGTCAAGCACTTTCAACCCGTTTAGTGTTTCGACACGACACGACACGATTGCCACCTCTAGGTTGTGGCACGACATGGGGTTCTGATTTTTGTGGTTTCAAACAAGGATTCTAGGTTTTTAAAGAGGTTGCATAATGATTTGGGTACTCGTCTCCATTTCAGCACGACCTTCCATCCGCAGACCAACGGTCAGAGCAAGTGGACCATTCAGAATCTATAGGATATGTTGTGGGTGTGTGTTTTGGACTTTGGTAGGAGTTGGGATACCTATGTTCCATTAGCAGAATTTTTGTATAAAAACTTTTATCATGCTAGCATTGATTGACCTCCTTTTGAGATGCTTTATGGGAGGAAATGTAGGACCCCGATATGTTGGGGTGAGGTTGGTCAACGGGTTATGGGGAGTACCGAGGTGGTACTTAAGACTAACGAGGTGGTACTTAAGACTACCGAGTTGATCCAGTAAGTTTGGAGTAAGCTCTAGACAGCTCAAAGTCCGTAGAAAAGTTATGCTGATAGACGTCGATCATACTTAGAGTTCCAAGTGGGGGATATGGTTCTCCTAAAGGTCTCACCTTGGAAAGGTGTCATCCAATTCAGGAAAAAGGGTAAGTTGGTCCCCAGGTATGTTGGTCCTTTTAGGGTTTTGGCTCGGGTGGGCTGGGTTCCATATCTCTTGGATCTTCCAGATGAGCTCAGTCAGATCCACAACACGTTCCATGTCTCTCAGCTGCGGAAGTATTTAGTGGATGATTCTGTAGTGGTTCCATTGAAAGATATTCAGGTGGATGACTGTCTGAACTACATTGAGAGACTGGTGGCAATTCTTGACGGGAAGACGAAAACCTTAAGGAACAAGGTTGTTGAGTTGGTGAAAGTTTAATGACAACATCACAAGGGTTGTAACACCGTAAATTTTCAAACAAAATTTTCATTTTAAAAATCACTTAATTCTCATAAACATATTTCACCAAATCTCAAGTGTCAAATCATCAAAACACAACTCCATAATTGTTTGATTAAAAATCCAGGATCCGCAGAACATAACTCTTTCTCGCATGTGTACAATCGGCGCCTTCCCGATATCCTGAAAAGTACCTGAAACACACGTCACATAACACAGTAAGCACGAAGCTTATTGAGTTCTCTAAAATACCACATACAAAGATCATAAGCCTATCATGGCTATAACTCGGCATGGACCCTCCGGTCTCACGCGTCTCAGTGTGGACCCTCCAGTCAAGTCTCTTAGTGAGGACCCTCCGATCTCACAGCTCAGTTTGGACCCTCTGGTCCTGTCTTAGTGGAAAACCTCCGGTCCCAGAACTCAGTTTGGACCGTCCGGTCCTCTCTCAGTGGAAACCCTCCGGTCCCACAACTCGATTTGGACCCTACGGTCCTATCTCAGTAAAACACAGAATATAACATATATATCACACATACAAAATGCATAATATCACGTAACTCTAGTAAGCACATAAAAACCTTAGCTCTAATACCAACTTGTAACACCGTAATTTTTGAAACAAAATTTTCATTTTAAAAATCACTTAATTTTCATAAACACATTTCACCAAATCCCAAGTGTCAAATCATCAAAACACAACTCAATAATTGTTTGATTAAAAATACAGGATCCTTAGAACATAACTTTTTCTCTCGTGTGTATAATCGAGACGGATCCTTCCCGATATCCTGAAAAGTATCTAAAAAACATATCACAAAAAACGGTAAGCACGAAGCTTAGTGACTTCCCCAAAATACCACATACACAAATAATAAGCCTCTCATGGCTATAACTCGGCATGGACCCTCTGGTCTCATGCGTCTTGGTGTGGACCCTCCGGTCATGTGTCTTAGTGAGGACCCTCCGGTCTCACAGCTCGGTTTGGACCCTTTGGTCCTGTCTTAGTGGAAACCCTCCGGTCCCACAACTCAGTTTGGACCCTCTGGTCCTATCTCAATAAAACATAGAATATAGCATATATATAACACATACAAAATGCATAATATCACGTAACTCAAGTAAGCACATAAGACCCTTAGCTCTGATACCAACTTGTAACACCGTAAATTTTCAAACAAAATTTTCATTTTAAAAATCACTTAATTCTTATAAACACATTTCACCGAATCCCAAGTGTCAAATCATCAAAACACAACTCAATAATTGTTTGATTAAAAATCTAGGATCCTCAGAACATAACTCTTTATCTCGTGTGTACAATCGAGCCGACGCCTTCCCGATATCCTGAAAAGTGCCTGAAACACATATCACATAAAACAGTAAGCACGAAGCTTAGTGAGTTCCCTAAAATACACACACACAAATAATAAGCCTCTCATGGCTATAACTCAACATGGACCCTCCAGTCTCATGCTTCTTAGTGTGGACCCTCCGGTCATGTGTCTCAGTGAGGACCCTCTGGTTTTACAGCCCGGTTTGGACCCTCTACTCCTGTCTCAGTGGAACCCTCTGGTCCCACAACTCGGTTTGGACCCTCCGGTCCTATCTTAGTAATACACAAAATATAGTATATATATCACACAGACAAAATGCATAATATCACATAAGTCAAGTAAGCACATAAGACCCTCCGGTCGCATATAGATACCACTCATTGTAAGTATAGTGAGAAGACTCACCTCATAAACACGCAAGTAAATAATCTCGCACACGAATCTCGAACTGGCCTCCGCCTAACACATAAGATAATTATCTCTAATTAACATTTAAACCACGACTCTAAGTAAACTAGGTTATTCTCTCTCTCAAACTCTTGGAATGGGTAATATACCATTTTACCCCTCCATGGTCCCCACAAACCCTTCATTGACCAAACCCTAAAGTCAACAAAAGTCAACACTCAAGTCAATAGTCCATGTTGACTTGACTCGCCGAGTGCATCTATGCGACTCGTAGAGTCCCTTTGGTCCCTCAGAACCCTCACGTAAAGCTTCGATCTTTACGTTCATGCATGACATATTTGCTCCATAATGCCCATACAAGCTCTAACTAAGGTGTTTAAGCACAATAACTCTTTCATGGTTAGATAAAGCTAGGACCTTTGGACACTATGGACCTTAAAAGGTCCAGATATGATGTCTCAATTCTTGGCAAGCACAAGTCATACCAAAAATCAAGGAAATATGGAAAAAGCCCCAAAAGTTCCTCATTAACAAGATCTAAACAACATGATGAGCAAGGTGATGACTTTTACCTTCCAACAGAAGCTCCAAGTGAATGATTATTGGATCTCACAGCCTTTCCTCGTTCCTTGCTTGAATCTCACTTCTTTTCTTCCAATGATTCACCAAAACACTCAAATATTAGCTCTATTACTCTCTCTTAGCTCTAATGGCAGATTAGGGTTTCATATAGGGGAGTTGCGTAGCTGGTGAGGCGGAAATGAGGACATAAGTTTCTTTAAATAGGTCCCAACCCCGGAGATTTAGGGTTTCATCTCATAGCTCCAACTCGGCGAGTCGGCTCTCTGACTTGTCGAGTCAGTCTTTAAACCCACGTGCACAATCGAACTCCACTCGACGAGTCAAACACCCAACTCGTCGAGTCACTCATTAAATAAATAAATAATTAAATAAATGAAGTACCTAGGAGTCGGGATATTACAAGGGTTCTGAAAGGACACGAGAGCCGAAATATGAGATGAAGGATCACTATCTAGAGTTATTTGGAGGAGCAGACTTTGAGGACAAAGTCTAACTCAAGTGGGGGAGAATTGTAACATATGGATCTTGTAAGTTCCTTTTATCCTTTCTTAATTGAATAATTAAAATTTTGGTCCTCTACTAGTATACTGGGCGTACTCTATGAGTACGCTTAGCGTACTAGCTAGATCAGGAACACAAGCATTGCCTACGTACGCTGGGCGTACGTGGTGTTACGCGGGGTGTATGCTGGCTTGGGACAAACCCTAATTTTTAGGGTTTGTGCCCTATTTAAGCTTCTTTAACCCACCTCGTGGACATTTTAAACCATGTGACATCCCCATTTTCACGGCCAGAAAAGACCGATTTTGTTTATTCTTTATAAAAAATCAGAGTACCTCTTTTAATAAAAATGTTGAGGAATTTGTTCCCAGTAAAACATGATAAATACATTATCACAACATTTCTGAAGAAAAGTATTTTTTTTTATTCATTTAAAACATTTGGGATGTCATCGTTAATACAAAAACATAAGCATAAACATAACTTACATTTATTTACACTAGTGATCTTCATCTCTTTTAAATCTCTTAGTGTAAAGTAACTTCGTATCGACACCTGTGATACAAATAAACTGAGTAGGTCAGGTTGGGAAACCTGGTAAGTACATAGGATTTTCAACCCACAATAATATAATTATTATGTTTAATCATCAAACAGTTAACCCAATTACCCATTGCCATTATCTTCTTTAATCTTAAGGATCTACCCTAAGAATCAGCTATTTTTCGTTCATTTATTCCTAAGGATTTTCCTAAGGAATAGGTACGAAGTCCATCGTTATCAATGACACAGCTGTCAAGCACATCTGCTAGTTCTATCACTTAGGTGCACCTGCGATAGTTGTGACATTCTATATGAGGCGCTTCTGCCGATATTGTCCTTTAGACGCTACTATCAAGGTTATAATGTTCTCTATTAGGCGCAGCTGCTGATATTATCCTTAGAGCGCAGCTGCTAGGATGTTTATCGTAGATCAACAACATCTATAGGTTGTGGCACAGCTGCCAGTGCTCATCTATAAGGTACTAGGTCCATTGCTGCCCATGTTCACCTATAGGGCACTACGTCCATACCACTAATATTCCTTTATTTTAGCTTTCACTCCTCTTTCTTCGTCTACCCATGTTTTTCCCAACATATTTTGTAGATATAAAAATATGTATACAGTTTAAAACATTTAAAACATGTATAAAAATCTCTCACCCAACATAGACAACAAGTATTCAGACAATATGCACACGTAGCACGTAATTTATATTAAATACTTCATATCTATGTGTAAGATGAAAGTAACTATGCACTCACCTGGGAAGGTGGTGACTCGGCACTCGGACATCACTTCTTTACTCTTAAAACAATTATCCCTTGACGAAACCTAATATCATTACCACTAGAGTTTAGTCTAACGTTTGACGAGACTAATTTAATAGTCTAGCTATTATTACTATTATATAAGAGTTAACCAATACTTATATAGCCCATAATAATAGCCCAAATACTCCTTATAAGGTCCTAATAACATTACTATATTGAAACATAAGCTATACTAAAGATATGGTAGGCATAGCTCACTTACAGCGGGTTTTTCACAAAAACCGGGCTTCGCTGGAGCAGCATTCCCGAGCTAAAAGGCTCTTTTCTCAGGACTCCGGGAGCCTCAGGGCTTCCTTCAGGTTCTAGGGGGTTTACCTAGGCTTTTAGGGGGGTTAGGGGGCTAGAGAGAGAGAGTCTAGAGAGAGAAATAATAGTTTTGGAAGGTGTGAAGAATGAGGGAACCCGACACCTCTATTTATAGGCTGAATTCCTGATGGACTCGCCGAGTAGGAGGACCTACTCGCCGAGTTGGGGCATGTGGCAGCCTTCTGGTGGTGCCACATGTCCAATTCTGGTGGTGCCACGTCACCCCCTATCGCGTATCAGCCTTCAAACTTAGAAAAATCATAACTCTCGCATACAAGCTCCATTTTTAACGTTCTTTTTTTCAATGCGTAGGTAAAATCAAGATCTACAACTTTCATTTAGACTCCGTTGGCTAATTCTTGACCGATCTCAAATTTAACAATAGAAGGCGTTTAGACTATTAAATGACCGCGAAGAATTCGTAACTCCTTCATACGGAATCCGTTTTCGTCTATCTTTTTACCGTTGAGTTCCAATTAATGAGATCTTCAACTCTCATTTAGGTCGCATAAGCCAAAAGCCGCTCGAACTGAAATTCGAGTTTCGGGCCGTGCACTGTTAAGCCAAATCTTAGAAAATTCATAACTTCCTCATACGAAGTCAGATTTGGGCGTTCTTTTTTTTTGTATGTTCTCGGTTTAACATATACTAAAACTTTCGTTTAGATTTCTAAGGTTAAAACTCACTCCATCGTAAATTTACTATTTACGCTTCCCATTGTTGTGCCGGTTTTGCCGTAAAACTTCGACGGACCATAACGTATTCGTTATAACTCGGATTTCAGCGCTCTTTATGTGTACGAAAACCTTGAGACATATTCTACAACTTGGTTAAGACTATTTATTATAAATAATCTTTTTCCGAAAAGTCGTTTTCGACCCCTATTATCTCTAAATTGACTAGCCCGGATCTACGGGCGTTACAGACCAACCTCCTCATCATTAAAATCCTAATTTCATCCCTTAGCCTTTGTGTGGTGCTTTTGAGCTCTTCTAAAGAAATTTGGTGTGTTTTGTGCATCTTGAAGTGGAAGAAAAAAGTTGAAAATACTCATTCTTTGGAGATGAGCTTAGAGATCCAGATTTAGCTTCTTCATTTCGTGACTTAGGAGGTATAAAGTCTAGAGCTGCACACAAAAACCGTATCCTCGAAAGAAAACCGATCCGATCCGAAAAACAGTTTTGACCAAAGCGGTGACTGGATTAAAACCAGTTTGACTTTTCGGACTCGAAATCGGATTTACCCCCGGATCACAAACCAGATTCTATAAAAACCAGTTCTTAAACCGTTGAAAAATATGGTAAAACCTACAAAAAATCCGGATCAAACCGGTTTCAAATCGGAATCGGATTGTTGACTAGATTCGGATTGGATTTTGACCAGATTCGGATCGGATTTGCCCGGATTGGATTTGATCGGATCGGATTGTTGACCGGATCGGATCCTGGGTTTGTGCATCTCTAATAAAGTCCATACCTTGTCAAATCATTGTGTAGATCTTCTTTTGGGCTTGTTTATGGCCATTTTAGTCCCTTTTGGTTGGTCGTTGTGAGCTAAGGTCATTTTCAAAAGCTTAACCTTGTAGATCTGGACATTTTAGGGGCCCCTTAAGCATAAAAATGCAAACTTTATGGTGTATATGGACTCATGCATGTGTTAAGACCCTTGGTTAAGCTCTTTTGTGCTCTAGATCCTCATTAAGCCATGCATGCATGTAAAGTTGCCTACTTTACGTGATAAATCATCTTTTGGGACTAGATTTGAGAGTATGGAGTAAGGGATGAATGGATTAGGTGCTTTTTGGCATGGGGGTGGCCAACTGGGGAGTACGATGGGCGTACAACCTGATACGTTACACATACTAGCCCCAGAGCGTGTACGCTAAGCATACGAGTTGAGTACGCCCAACGTACTCCATAGGTGGGATTTGTTTTTGGGCCATGTGTGGACCTTAGGAGTTTAGGGCTTTGTAAGGCCATCCGATTTCTAGTTTAGACTCTTTTGGATGAAGGCACACTAAGAGGTTTGGACTCAATTTGGAAGATTAGGCCATAATTGGGCTTTAGGTGTCTATTTATGGAATTGGGCCTTTTTGAGTAACTGGTTTGGACTTTGGCCATACACCAAGTTAGGGAAAGGGTAAAATGGTCTTTTACCCTAGTTTGGACTCTTAGTATGAGTCGATATTCAATTATTAATTAGATGTTACTTTATGATAATAGCGCGGGGATTTCGGGACAGTAGCTAGAGATTTATCTATGAGATTCAGCAGTATGAGATGAGTCTTCATCACCATGGTTAGTGGGCCGAAGGCACCAATGCCGAGCCATGGTTTATTATGTTATAGTGCTAGATGTCGCGTGACTCTTGCATGTCTATGTGTTGTATGCTTAGTGGGCGGGGCCGAATGGGTAGTCTGTATGTTGTCATTTGTTATACTTGTATACTTGGATGTTGGGCGGGGCCCGTTGTGAGAGTTAGGGCGAGACCCTTTATACTCAATGGGCGGGGCTCGGTATGCAAGTTGGGGCGAGGCCCGTTATACTCAGTGGGTAGGGCCCGTTATGCGAGTTAGGGCGGGGCCCATTACACTCATTGGGCGAGGCACATTATATGTTTGATATAGGTGGTATATGGTATTTCAAGGAAACTCATTAAGTTTTGTGCTTATGGTTTTCAGTTTATGTTTCAGGTACCTCTGGTGCAAAAAGGAAGAGATCGTGGTGATTGCAGTGCACACACGATATTGTTCCGCATTTCATAATAACTCTGATATTTCATGATGTTTTGATACATTTGTTCCACTTGGAATTTATGATGATGTTTTGGGATATTGTTTATTAATTGAAAAATAAAATTTTTGGGTCTTATTTTTGGGATGTTACATCTGGTTATTTGCTTATTGTGAAAATTATATAATTACAGTATTGTGCATAGAAAACCCTAGTATTGTGCATAGAAAACCCTATGAGCTCACCATGATCCCAAGTCTGACCCACTCAGTTTCTTTGTATCAAAAGTAGCGGTACGAAGGTACAATCCACTTAGAGATTTAAGGTGTTCAGGCCGTTAGTAGAATAAGTCAATGTAAGGCATGCA